>NC_137464.1:136551796-136790889 GCF_964235325.1 Thermobia domestica
GATCTAGTATTTTCACTTTAACGTCTTCTCTAACATATACCAAGACGCCCAAGGAACCCTTCCCTATTCTGTCGCATCTTATAGCCCTGTAGTTGGATATGTTTATTAATGAGTCGGGTAAGGTAGATTTCAGCCAAGATTTAAAAACCAGCAAAACATGCATAGAGAGATGGGTCAGAATGGCCGTAATTTCATCGTGGTGCATTATGGCACTTTGCGCATTTAAGTGCAGAAGCTGAAGATCATATGGTTGCTTTGCCATCTCGTCTTTGAGGATTTCGCTGGTTGACTGGAGACCGGGAGTGAGGAGAGAAGGGCAGGAGATGAAGGGAAGAGTGTGGTCATTGACACCAAGGTCGATGCCGCACTACTCCCCAAAGAATGAAGACCCCTGGCGCAGTGTTTCAAATCTATCTACTTTGTTACTCTGCATTCTGTAATTAGCGACTACAGCAATGTACACTGTCATGAGTTTTTCTGTTTTCTAATCAGGTCTTTGAATAAGCAGGATATTTTCCACCACGTATTACAATTGAACCTGATCTTATATGATGAAAATTAATAACATTGAATAGATTGTGTTTCACATAACTTAACTGGGAAATAGCAAAAAAAAATAATGTGAGAGAAAACAATTGTACTAACCCTGCTTTTGCTTTTATAACTGCGAGGGAACGCTGAGGGCCATTGCATTGTTACAGACACAAACATACACTGGAAGAACACCAACCACACTATAATATGTAGGGAAGAAGTAAGAAAAAACACGTAACACTAGACACATGAATAACTATTAATTCAACTTGACAGTATTTTCGAAACATATCCTTCATATTGACACACACACACACACCATGTGGTAAAATGTGCTTCATTTTTGAAGTAGAGAAAGCAACTCACGTTCGTTTGTTACAGATTTTTTTTCACGGCCGATGAGGATCACAATTTTTCCGTCGTTTGCCCACACACTTCGTACTCCAAATGCACCCTTGGCACGTCGTAGAAGGTCTAGGTGTTTGGAGGTAAGGGATTCGGTAAGGAGGAGTCCACTGCCTTTCAATAGCTTTTTTTTTTACCTTCCAAACTTGGTCCCGAGATCGATAAGACACAAATTTTACAATGATGGGACGGGATCCCTTACACACAACTTCTGCAGCACTTCGACTACGACCAAAGGAACCCACCTTGTAGCAACGATCGATTTGGTCTATGGTGAGACTTACACCAAGCTTCTTGTTGAAAGTCTCAAAAGCAAGTGCCATGGGATCTTCATTTGGTGTTTCAGCTACTCCGTGGAGGACCAGACACGACCTCCTGCTGTATTTCTCCAGTTGATCGATGCACTCGCCTTGGTCCTTTACTTCCATTTTCAAATCGGATACTTCTTTCTTGAGTAATTTTAAGTCCTCAGAGAGCTGTAGTAACTCTTTCTGAACTTGCGTAGAGATATTCGGCTCAGGATTCTGTCCCGAACTATCTCCTGTTAGTTGTTTTAGTGCAGTAGTCATTTTATCTTCGATTTCGTTCATTGTGTCCTCGATCTGACTGCACCTTGCATTCAGTGACTTAGTTGTGATGGGGGCCATTTTCCTGCAGAGGTTTTCAACTCTACACTAGAAATCATACACTATGTTCTGGTGGGGAGAAGAATGCAGAAAAATGTCAACTTATTTACGAAGCACAACGTTTTGTGATTATTTGAAGAGGTTTTTGTGATTCATCAGCTATTTAGCTACCATTTAATATATCAGAAGATATTGCACAGGTTATGAAGCTGGATAATTGAATGAAGCACGGACACTAACTTCACACTCGCCTTCTCACTTGCGCCATCTTAATTTTCTTACTAATAAATGTTCTGAAAAATAAAACCGGTAATTATCCCCACACAGCCCGAAGTATTACTCTCCATCGTAAGAAAGAAAGAATTTCTCTTGTGTTACATTTTCCTAAAAAGCGGAAATTATCTGCAAAATGATGTAAACAGAAATTTTTCGCAAACTAAAAATGTCCGAAAAATGATAAACTGAGAGGCGGAAAAATGAAAAGTTTTCAGAAAAGTGGACTACGGAAAATATAATTTCCCAAAACCGGAAAATTATTTTTCCAGAAATTTCCATCCCTAGTGAAAATATACGAACTCGGCGAAATTGATGTTATGTTGATCTAGTAGGCGATTTACAGTATTGTTAACATTATGAATGATAGTGTCAAATAAGAGAACTAAAAATCACTCCGAACATTTTAACTGACTATTAAATCTTGACAATAGAACGGGTATTCATAACGTACGACTTACCCAAGGGCATTGCATACGTTTCATTGATGTTGAGCCTGGCCTCTGATATAGACCCATAGATACTTGCTGTACCAAGAACATCGAAGTCATAACCAGTTCTGAAACATGTAACACCATGCACATACCAGCTTAATATGCAAATTGTATACTATCTAAACCAATGGGCTCTAATATAAAACGAAAAGCTGACTCCTCAACAGACTACTCTGTTGAATACTATTATTAATACGAAATGTAACTGACATAGCCATTAATTTGCAGCTTAATCAACCAATTGTGATCAGCAGCTTGTCCCAATTGCAGAAAGTATAATCGAATCCATAAACTAGGAATCAGTAATTCAATATGTATGGTTTACTCGGTCTAAGTCATTAGAATAGTCTAAGGTAACTAAACCATTAATTAATAACATCTCCATGGAAAGCAATGCGTCTCGGAAAACAGGAAAAATATCTTGATATTATTTATGTAGCAGTGGCGAAACGTACTATGAGGCTCTGAGGCCGGGCCTACTTTGTTTTCTACCGTATATTTTCTTTATCTTTGGTTTAAAGTCAATACTTTAACATTTCTGTTTTTTCGGTAACAAAATAGTAGGTTGGAAACACTCGGATTCCTTACGTCTAAGCCTTACCAGCTCACTGGACAGGTTTACGGGCTATGCTGCTTAGGGAGTAAACCTGTCTAGCGATTGTACGCGTTGTTGGGAAGGTGCGAAGGCTCGCCTCTGGGAGTTTAGTTTTATCGTTGAAGCCATCTTACTATGTTAATATGCTATTAAATGATTTCCTTAACGCAGAGTAAGAATTTCTGAGTAGAAGCATACTCTCAAGAGTTATTCAGAGTAGCTGCTTTTTTCCTACATGGGGACTGGTCCATAATAGCTTGTAGACAGTGGCGTAGATAGCATTTCTACAAGGGAGGATATGTCAGGAAACTGAGGAAGGGTACACACACACACACACACACACACATATATATATATATATATAGACCCTATATATCTATTATATAAAAGAGAACGCACAAATCCTTTGTTAGCTCATCACGCTAATACGGCTGAACCAATTTCTTTCATTTTTGGGGGGTTATTAGGATTTGGACCCTAGATGGTTTTTATCATATCACTTTAATTTTTAATTACCAGTGTCTTGAGATAATTGACCATTCAAGTGTCCATAACGTACAAATCCTTTGTTAGTTCATCATAGGTATAAAAATAAACGTATTTATATGCAACCCGCATGACCGTGTCACTCGGCGGGTTAACATAAATGACAGGCGCTATAATGTTAACATTTACTGCAATTTGAAAGCGAAAAAGTAAAAATTATCTAAGTAACAAAGTTTATTGCGTTCCGGGGTGACCGCAGCGAAGCGGGGTGAACGCTGCTAGTATATATATATATATATATATATATATACCGGGTACGTCATTTATAACGTCAAACCTTGATGACGGAGAAACCAAAAGAGAGAGAAAAGCGAAACTTTGCACGAAGCAACTATAGAGAGGGGCACATTGGCAGACGTATTATTTGACATCACTGGATGAACAGTGTTGCCAACCCAATATAAAGTTATGATTTTTAAAATGGAATGACCTAAATTGTATTTCATAATTTAATTCAACACTAAAAAGGAAGACGAAAGATATGCCACCCGCAGGTCAGTGTTGCAAACTTCTCGAGAAATAACGTTAAATATGTGTCACATTTAAAGGCCTTTTGCACACACAGGGAGTGAGGTACACACTAGTTTTGCACAATAATTTAACTATTGGCCAGAACGGTTTAAATTGACACCAAGTTTAGATGGGTCCTTTAAACAGTGTTGACATAACTGAAAAGACAAAAGTCGAGTTTGGATATGGTGCAATAACTCGAAAAAGGCCATAAGTGCATTACGGTTTAAAATTTATAGGACAATTTGTGATGTCATAAGAAGCATTCTCACGTTTATTTGAAGTCGATAAGTCAAGTACTTACCGAGATATTCGGAATTTTGTAAAAGCTGAGAATTTTGCGCTGTAGAAGTTGGTAACGCTGTCTCAAATTCCCACTTTTTCCCTCAACGTTGAGAAATTCGTAAAGAAGTGGTTGAAATAAAATATAAACATTAATAAACACACATACAATGAAAACCTTTTTTTCAGTACTTGAAATGACTAATTAAGCGTAATTTACTGGATGTGAAAAAAAAAACGTAAGGAAGTAATAGGACTTCACATGACAAGATAATACAAAGACGTAGAAAACATGTAGGTACCTAGTAGCTACTTTCGCACGATGAAAATATTTATCCTCTTATAAGTTTGGGACATCAAAATCAAAACAATCCGTTTCGCTTTTCTCTCACTTTTGGTTTCTCCGTCATCAAGGTTTGACATTATAAATGACGCACCCGGTATATATATATATATATATATATATATATATATATATATATATATATATATATATATATATATATATATATATATATATATATATATATATATATATATATATATATAAACTAATTAACAATTATTAATTAATTAACAAGTTCATAGCTGATTTTATGGGAGAAATATTGATCAATAAATGAAGTTTCTTCCTACGTGTATATCTATAGAAAGACATAAACAATTCAGTTTCCTAAAACAAAAAAGATAATTAATTCTTGCTATTTCATATTAATATTAAATTTGAACCCAAAAATGCAAACATACATACCTGTGTTTGAATCTAGTGGGCTTGTCTCTGCAGTATTTCAGCTCTCGCTCCTCAAATGTCCCGATTCCATGCACACGATAAAATATAAAATTATTTAATAGTCTTGTAAACGTTAAATTTACGACTTTGAAATCTTTGTTTTTATTTGTACTGTCTATCAAACGTTTATAATGTATATATGATCTATTCATACTATTCGTACAATTATTTACATTGCTTCAAAAAAAAGGGCAGTCCCAGTTACACACAAAATATCACATCACAAAACAAACTCGAGACGACGCTTTTTCTTTGCTAGTTCATCTATCAGTTCAGCACTTGACATTGGTATGTCATGATGATGGGAAAGAGCTGCTAGTCCGTTTAGCCTTGTCTGAGACGTGGAATTTCTTACGTAGGTTTTCAGGCGCTTGAGAGTTGAAAAGTTATTTCCGGGGTGGAAGTAGACACAGGTAGAGTACATAAGATCTGCAGTAGCTTATGTATGTTAGGAAAGATCCTACTGTCGCATTTTTCCTGTGCTTGAATGGCAGTACAGGAATTACATCCTACATTTGCCAATCTAGTTTTCCAGAGTCTCAGTTCTCCATATGAATCTCTATCTACAAATGGAGAATTAAATGCAGCCAGATCTTCGAACTTCTCGCACTCAATTTCCATGTTGTCACTACTGAATAGGCACATAAAGGCTCTGAAAATGTTCTCGTGTTTTAAGAATCGTTCTTTTAACTGATTTGAAAAGTGATCCAAGAAAAGGAATAAACATATTCACTCTAAAAAATCTTCAACTGAATTTGTTTTATGGTTTGATCTGTTTCTCTGAAGCATAGAAACCCTCCTCATTTTGTCCTCTACACACATACTTTCAGCCACTTTCTGCGCCTTACTGTATATTCTTTTGAACATCTCAGAAGCTCCTCTGATTCTATCAAATTCTTCCATAATGTTTTGTGCGTTATTTACGGCTTCCGCAAGATCGATGTTTCCTGACTGCAAAAATTTGCATAACGGCAAGCCATAGCTAAAAACGAAATCAATTGTGTATAAGGACAGAAGAAACTCGAAGTCTAGAGTGTTAACGACAAGCCTTGCGTCCGTACCTGTAGAATCACTCAACGTGGATATTTTCTCCAATGCCTCAAATACAAATTCAATCAATTTTATGAAACCGTGAACTGCTTCGAATTTTCCTGTCCACCTCACAATACTAAGCCTTTTCAATGGTTTTGCATTTGGCAGTATATCTGCCTTCTCTATCATTTTGTTTAAAATAGATTTTCTCTTTGATGAACTGAAAAATTCGTACATTTTCTCCACTACTCCTAAACAGTTTTTTATTGGTAAAATTTCACTACTTTTCGTAACCGCAAAATTTAGAGAATGAGCTGCGCAATGTACATAAACTGCCAAAGCATACTTTTTCCTTATTAACGCTTGAACACCCTTATATTGACCGGACATATTTGCGGCAACGTCATATCCTTGTCCGAGCAAATATTCACAATTTATGCTGAAATCTTTTAAACTTGTAAAAATTATTTCAGCTAACTCGTTACCTGTAAGTGATTCAACTTTAACGAATTGGAGAAAATCTTCTCGTACAGATCCATTTTCAACATATCTTGCACAAAGAGCCAACTGCTCTACATCTGTGATATCCGTTGTTTCATCAGCCAATAACGAAAGGCATTTTGCAGCATTGACTTGCGAAACAACTTTCTTCAATATGAGTTGATCGCAGCACTCAATAATTTCATTCTGAATTGTTGGACTTGTGTATTTATTTATTTCTCCTGGTGCCTCTAAAAATTGTCCAAAATCATTGTCTCCCTGTGCTCGGTGTTTTAAAATGGCGCGAAATTTCCCCATTTTAGTATAATCTCTTGTTTCATTTATATCTAATTTGCCATGATCACGATGTCCTCGTAAAGCAATTTCTTCCCTTCCACACAAAATAATAGCATCTACAATAGGTGCTAGACCATGCGGTTTTTTTCTACTTTCTTAGTCCTGTCCCTGTTGAAGACTTCAATTACATTCTCCGAATTATTCTTCATTACCTTCAAAAAATTTTCTGCCTCCACACACTATCTATACGATATTTCGTGTTTTCTATGTTCCCTGAATGTTTCTTTTGCATTTTTCCAATTATCAAATTTTATTTTGACAAGTTGCCCCAAAGGTTGCCCACCACATCCTTCCAAATGTGAAAATATCACACAGTACTTACAGTATGCTTCTAGATGCACTCATGAGAAGGCTAACCAATTAAATACCTCCAGCCACTGATGTCTGAATTTAAGTTTCCTCTCCTTAAATTTCTCCAAAAGAGGAAGCTTGAAATATTTACACGGAACCCACACATTCTCAGGCGCCTGGATTTTCTCTTCATCACTTAACTTCCTATCCACGAAACATGAAATGTCGCTTAAAGTTGTACAGCTTGTGAACCAGGAGCGCTAACACCTGCATTTTGCATATTTTCAATAATATTTGCATTCGCACTCGTTACACACCTTTTTTTCACATCACTTCTATTCCTTTCTTCACCTTCAATAACTTCGTTTACGCGTAAAAAAGTTGTCAATTTGCTTTGCGACATTTTACATGAACGCAAGATTTCACATTCCGCGCACAACAGCTTGCCCGGCAAACTAAGTTTTCGAGTTTTTACCTCGATTTCAACAAAGCCCTTATCTACCTCGAATAAAAATTGAGTAACAGCTTTCCTTTCCTTTCACCCTTCCGAGTAGGCTAGCGCAATCTCATTCTTGGTGAACGAAGCCAACTGCGTCTTTCGACTGCCCACCCATTGAAAGTATTTATTGCCTTCGCACGCACACACACACACACACACACACACACACACATATATATATATATATATATATATATATATATATATATATAATATAAACCTCCTGTCGTTGTAGAAAGTGACGGAACTTTGGAAAATATTAGTCTCCACAGAAATAAGCAACTGTTTCTGTTCGATTTTTCTTTTTTGATTAAAGTGTTAAAAAATGAACATTATTTTCCTCTTCACAAAAATACTTCGCACAGAAACATTTACGTGATATAATTCTCTGAGATAGAAATGAAGTATATTATCAAACATGATTGGTGATTTCATTTCATATATAATAAGATGAATTTATGTCGGAGGAGAAGGATAATTTATGAATCACAAAGAAAGCATCAAAAATTACCATGATCAAATTTAGCGGCGGTATTTGGAAAAAGTGAAAAGGCTTTAACGCAGTCAATTTCAATTTCAGAAAAGTAGAAATTTGAAATATTTATTTCAAATGCCTATCGACTTGCAAAGAATTTGCTTCTATAAATAGCTGACTATGTAATTGATATAGGAATAATTTCACCATCAATTCCTTTCTACAATGTTGTGTCCGTACGGAGTATTTCTTAGAGAACGAAATACTTCCATTAATTTGAACGAATTTTTGTACTGAGTAACATATATATTGAATTTTTCAAACAAAATATTAAGATCAGATATAAGAATTCTGACTGAGTTAAAGGTTCAAAAGGGGATATATCCCCCTTATCCCGCCTTATCTACGCCACTGCTTGTAGATTATAAGTCCGTTATATTTAACATATGTATAAATTTACCAAACGCTGCCGTGCAGGATAAAGTGATTATATTTTTCTGTAATTTTAGTTGAGTTGTCCATTTCATAGAATCAGTGGGGTATGTACGATTTAGTTTCGGTGATCTTTTCTTGTTTCGGGAGGGGCTTTGCTAACTTTATTCTTGGAAATGTGAAAATTCTGTAATATATATAAAACAATAAAAACTTGCGATAAAATTTCGGCGAGTGCTTAAGCCTAGAAGCCACCCCTTAAATATGCCACTGCATAGAATACAATATTAAATATCTTGCGTTGATTCAAATGGAGTTCCTTCTGAGCATTAACATTTCAAGTGAAGTCATTATCACGTGATGCATTAATTAAACGCAGTATTGTATTTACTTTAAAGTGGAAGTTACAAATGCATTTTCTTTTTCTCTCCCTCCATTTTCAGTTATGCAGGAAATGAAAACAGCAAGTGAGGAGGAAATTCCCCTCATCTTCCCGTACAAATCCCAGACAAGAAAATACTAACTGCATTTCAAAATATTTGTAGTGGAGCTAAATGGGAATATTCCATTAATACATATTGCGTGTTTACCCCCATGTAAATATTTGCTGAATAATAATAGTAATAATAAAAATAAAAATAATAATAATAATAATAATAATAATAATAATAATAATAATAATAATAATAATAATAATAATAATAGACCATTTTCGTCTACTTTTGCTTATATATTCATTCTTTCATGCTAAATAAACAAGAATAACAAAAAAAAAAACTACTATGTATACATGCACATAAATTCAACTCTAAAGTGTTAGAAATACAGTTAAGAAAGTTCTTTAAAATAAACAGATGTTTTAATTTTTTTTAACTCACTAAGGAAAATAGAACTCTGACTGTAATTTTAAACATTTTATGATACATGTTATTTGTGTTATTAGTTTCTCGGGTCTACCCAATTTGTGGGATAATGCTTCGCCACTGTTATGCAGTAGTCCGCATACTGTATCAGTGTTGATGAGTTGTTTAATGATAGTTTTTAAAGTGCGTAAGACATCTATTAATAATTTTTATAATCATAAGCCAACAAAGAAATTTATGCCCTTCGTCCTGCACTCCACTGGAATGAGACTTCTTCGGAAGTAACACAATACCAGCAGCGCAAGGCGATTTTTGCCAGAATATCTGCTTGAAGATTTAATTTACCCATTCAGTAGACATGGTCCCCGGCAGAATTTTTAAACTATATAATTTAACACCTAGTCCATCTATGCCAGGTGTTGTAGTTCCTATCTTTTGTAGAGCTTACTTGATTTCCTCCAAAGAAAAAGACCGAGTGAGCTAATTTCTTTATACCTCCGTTAATCTACGTGGCAATATGGTAAAATAAGCAAGTGGTGATGGATCCATAATATCCGGAATATTGAATATATATTTATAATTTGTACCTAGTATATCAGAAAGCATCATGCCGATTTCTTATTTCAGTTTTATCAATTATAATTTTAATAATTTGGATCAAAATCATTTATACTCATGCAACTCTTGATATACAGTCCTACACTCATTACTATCCATGAGAAGTGTCTTGGTAACCATATCCAGTCTTGCTAGTCATATCCATCACGGATATTCCTTTCTTGCGATAAACTTTTAACATTCAAATTATTCCAATTTCTGTTGTATGGAACTCAGCATATAAAAGCATGTATTCTTTTCCTTCATTGTTACTCTATTTGTTATATGTTGCGTACAGTGCTTCTAAATATATTTTGTTATTACAAACTAAATATATTATTTTATTTTACCAAGATTCGAACTTTAAAAGTTTTAATAATATCAGATAAATCATAAAGTAAACCTACATTGCGTGAACTGATATTCTTATACGTTGTTACAAGTAGTAGTGAATCCAATACCCGCCCCCTTTCGAAAAAAAATAAATTGTGACAGATAATGGATTTATTTAATCACTGTTAAAAAGTGTATATATGAAATGTAACTCTCTTGTTACTTTTTACATAATAACACGCTTGATTTATTTCTTAACTTCTCAGCATGATGTCAAGGAGGAACAGCAACGAGCCAAATCCTGCTCTGAAATTGTTGTCCGACGACAAGACGAGAGAGATGGAGAGACTGTCTGACGTTCCTTACTGCACTCAACAACACAAGGAATGTTTTCTTGGAAAGTCACTCAGAGCAGGAACCGTGATAGTTGCTCTGCTTTGCATGGTAAGTAGTAGTTATATACGGCGTTATTTAGATAGCGTTATTTTGTTTACTGTGTATGTGTAGCCAGCTCTGATATACCTTTTTGCTTTAATGAACTGTGTTTCTTTTCAGCACTAGATTGCATTTACATGCTCAAATTCGAACTTTGTTGGCCTATAATTCGGTAACGAAATGAATGCATATGGAAATATTTTTATGCACTCTAAACAAGTGAAGTCTATGGTTTCTCCGCAGATGCGGACGTCCCAAACAGGGTTGTTAAACGTTCCGATTCCGTTGGGACTGTACCGATTTCCGACTTATTTGTCCCGCGTCCCGACCAGACACTCATCGGGACACATATTGTCCCGATTTATCGATTTTCAAAGTTAATTAATATCTTACTGGGCCAATTTTACAAAGGAATAACTTATTCTCTTACACGCACAGTTTTATGTATAGAATCAGTTTAACAAATTTGTGTTTTGTTTATATTAAATAAATTACAGTTGTTTGGTTCGGATTTGCTGTATTATGATAGCCAAAGAATAAGCCTTGATTTTAATGATACTTTTTGACAGTAATTCCTTAACAATGTTATGCACTTATTTGTGATTTAAAAAATGTTTTAAAACTCTGTGTATTTTTCTCTCTAAACTCTATATCAAATAAATTGCAGTTGCTTTGGTTTGAATTTGTCGTATATTGCACTCCCTATGAAAGGCTGTTACCAGTCAAAACTACACATTTTTGGGAACATGATTTTAAAGTTTGTTATTCTATGAAAGTTGCTCCCTGGAATACTGGTATTTTTACCATCTACGTTTCTGCATGTAATATTTGTTTAGTTACGTTTCTACGAAAATAGCACCAGATAGCGCTCGCTTCTCTATAATATATATTCTCTTTTGAGCGATGATAACTCAAAATTTCTATTTTTTGAATTGTAACACGTGTGTGGCATATTGCTTATGCCTAGTGTCGAGAAGTAGTTGGGAAAATAATAAAAAAAAAAGTTCCGCATACATTCAGGTTCGTGTTATTCAGCTGATTATTTACATTGTTTTCAACGACTGGTCGTTCGTGTAGTCGTCTCCGCGGGAGGGAACGGAGGCTCCAACACCGATTGTCCCGTCCCGATTTTTTCTTAAGAAAAGTTGGCAACAGGGTTCAATGCGGGAGCAGTTCTTTATGTATTAAAATATATCATAGATAAGGACGCGCAAATGTTACTTGGAATTTCCAAGCCTCGATTACGTTGCAAACAGAATTGTCAATTGCAGAAGCGGATACTTCAGGGAGAGGAGATAGATTCTTGTTGATAATAATCAAGAACAATCAACATTTTACATTTCGTTGTGTTTATTACTCTAACTTCAGCAACAAGAGGGGCTCTTCGTTGCAAAAATATATGTTGAGCACTCTTGGTCAAGCATACTGAGTGAAAATCCAAGGCAGTGTTCATATGCCATTCAGGAAAAATCTATTTACGGAAAATCAATGTTTAAATGTCTATAACTATTTTCCCCATGACTTAATTTTAAGATAAAATTCTAAATTCTACGGGCAAAATAAAAAGGAAAAATAGGAAATATATTTATTTAAGTTTTCAAAGTTGGTTTATCTTCATAAGTGTCTTCTCGTTTGCCTATTGCTGTTTCGCCAACTAACCAAATTACTGATTTGCATTATTATCTTTATCTCATCTTATATGTAGGTGAACGAAGGCATGTTGTCGGCAACTAGGTATAAATAGCAAATTCCAATGACTGTAACAAACTAACGAAAAGTAAGTGTATTAAACCAGTAATTGAATGATTTTATTACTAACTCGAGCTTTTATTATATAAATAATAAATAAATCATTCTTCATATCCTTGTGCTGATAGGCAATACTAGACTCATCCTAATCCTACTGTTTCATTACTGCTGTGCTCAAATATACAAGCCGTTTGCTCGTTGTTGCGCATTTTCCAGTTTGCGCTAAGGTACATTAGTTCATGGGCCAAGGAGTTGATACCCCCCCCCTAGGGAAATTTTGCCACTATATTAGAAATGATTCTTAGGGCCTTTAGAATCAAAAAATAGTTGTTGGTCAACATATAAGTGCAACACCTGGGTCCTCGGGACCTTAAAATTTTAGCACCCGTGTATATTTACAGACATCGATCTCTTTAAATGACCGTAGATCAGACCATTAGTGCAACAATGGAACAAGTTATACATTGATCGATTTGAAAGACTGTAGGCTTTGAGTTTACGTTATAAACGGGACATTTCTGTGCACAAATGAAAACTAATTGAGGGATATTTAAGAAAATTTCCCCTAAAAACGTCCCTTCTCGCGATTCTTTTAGTTATTATGTGGCAACACTGCAAACTACGTGAATAATAAAATGTATTTATATGTCCCATTTCATGTTCAACTTACACTGAAAAATTCATCTTGATCCATCAAATAGCAGCAAAGGAAATTTGTTTCTTATAGTTTTCACAGCGTTCATAATAATAGATTTTCACGAAAGTACGAGTATGACTTTATGTCAATGTTCCGACCGTCAGTTCAACACTGGAACACGTTATAACTCGACCGATTTGGAAGAGTGTAGGCTTTCAGTTTACGTAACGAACGAGACATTTCTGCGTACAAAGAAAAATTATTTAGGGATACTTAAGAAAATTTGCATTAAAAAAGTCCCTTTTTGCGATTCTTTTAGTTGTTACGTGGCAACACTGCTAACTAGGTGAATAATAAAATGTATTTAGATGTTCTGTTTTATGTTCAACTTAAACTGAAAATTTCGTCTTCATCCATCAAATAACAGCAAAGGAAATTTGTTTCTTATAGTTTTCACAGCCTTCATAATAATAGATTTTCATGAAAGTACGAGTATGACCTTATGTCAATGGACAGTTATTACGTGGAAACACTGCTAACTAGGTGAATAATAAAATGCATTTATGTGTCCTATTCTATGTTCAACTTAAACTGAAACTTTTGTCTTGATCTATCGTATAGCAGCAGAGGAAATATGTATTTTATAGTTTCCACAATCTTCATAAATTGATTTCTTGTCGAAGTATGAGTATGACTTTGTGTCAATGTTCCGTTTTATTTTTCTATAGAAAACAAGTTATACAAATTATTTTAGTTGATTTTCTCATTCGCTATATTATGACAGATTCCCAATACCGAGAAATCCCCAGGAAGGTTTTATGATTTGTTCGTCCGTGGTATAATAGGAATAATTTCAAAGCAATAGTTTTACTGTTGTGCGGTTACATTATGTTCCTTTGAAAATACTTGTTGTTCTGCTATTCTACAATGAATACACCTCCAAACATGTCTGCTGATATGTGAAGTTATCAAACAACTCTCGAAGTTATTGCGTAGGCCATGTATTCCTATTACATATGAACTCAGATAGTCGCACTTAACATAGTATGTAGTATGAAGTTTTTTAATTGCCGTAATATTAAATAATTTGTTATATTCTTTGAATTCTTGACTGTCTGTAAGTTGATAATAGTAGCACAATCGCCCTAAAATCCGCATGTTTTCAGTTATTCTGGGAAAGAATGACAAACAAAGAGAAGCCAGTCAGACAGACGACAATTGCAACAAGACGAAGAATTACTGTTGTGAAAAATCGAAAATTCTGTGTCATACACCACGCATAAAATGAAATTGAAACGACGACAAATTTCATGAAAAAAAAAAAAAACTTCCATAAGAACTTTCACGTCAAAGTACTGCGGCTAGAGACTGACACTGCAAAACTGGACCGCTTAACATCAAATTGCATCGAAATTCCTAAAGGATACGACACAAACAAACACGGTCTATCTTTGGGACTACCAAAGTTTCATAAAATTACCGCGATTGCTAAGCTGAATCATGTGTTGCAGAAAATTGTACAATCTTTGTGGATAACTCACCATATTTGGAGCGTACTGCTATACGGCAGTGTGTAGCAGAGTTCCTGTTTAACGAGGAACAGTGCGTATTTGGCAAGAAATATAGCTAAAATTGGGATCACGAAAAAATGGAAAGGGTGTTTCATGGGAAACTCTAGTGACATGTGTCACTAGAATAGCGGAACGTGTCATTAAAGGAACACCCATTCGATAGGAAGTCGAATCACTAGTGTTATACACAAGAAGTGGATTTCATAGCAGCCAAAATGAGGTACCAAAAATTGTACCAGATCGTCGAGTTGAAAGAAATTGTTCATGGAAGAAACATACCTAAAGATAAATTAATTGAAGGCACAGTCTGTGCAGGTATGTCAGTAAGTATTTTAGTTATTGAAGCAGCCTTATTGTTACTACGAGCTTTTATTATTCACCATGGACAAGCGTTACATCTTTCGTGGCTTACCGCGCTAAAATTGCTACATGCCATGAGCTTAGACTTACATCATTTTCATTTTTAGTTTATATCTATCCTTTTAGATGCAATTAATACAGGCCTAAGTTTTCGGAAAACCCGTGAGAACCAAATTTTTAACGCAAGATGTTTGTTCAGCTGCTTCAGGTGTACCATGGTTGATGTGAATGAAGTTGCTTCTAGGTATAACCGTCAGATATCTCACAAGCAGAACAGAATTAATAACTGTACTCAACCATACGTGCCACTCATCTTCATATTCACAAATATTTAGATTATAAATAACAATGTATAATTGTGTCGCCGAAAGCGGTGATGACCTCCAGCCATCAGTCATAAAAGATTCATGTGTGTTCTTCCCCTTTTGATGTGATAATTTTCGAGGAATTGCATATCACTTCCAGTTAAAAGGGTAAATATAAACTGCATGAGACATTAGGCAAATCTGAACTCTTGGAACGTAGCACTCCCGCTGTGGGCGGCCACGAAGGAACTCTCACCTGTTGGTGGTGATTAAGAATAGCTCGCAGTAACAGTAAATCTGTTTCAATAACAAAACACTTAGTCATACCTGCACAGACTGTGCTTTCAATTAATTTATCTTTAGGTATGTTTCTTCCATGAACAACTTAAGCTCGACGAACTGCTACAAGTTGTGGTACCTCATTTCGGCTGCTATGAAATCAAATTCTTGTGTGTAACAGTAGTGATTCGTCTTCCTATCGAATAGGTGTTCCTTTAATGACACGTTCAGCTGTTATAGTGGCGCATGTCACTAGAGTTTCCCATGAAACACCCTTGCCCTTTTTTCGTGATCCCAATTTTAGCTATATTTCCGGCCAAATACGCACTGCTCCTCGTTAAACAGGACGTCTGCTACATACTGCCATATAGCAATACGCTCCAAATATGGTGAATTATCCACTAAGAGCAAGGATGTTATAAAATAGAGGATCTGCCCACACAACAAAATCGTGAACCCATATGTCACACTTTCGCCACCCCTACTCTGCCCACTCCGCGCCACTAAGATCGGAATGTTTCGAGCCAACAATCATAGCGGAAACGAGAGTAGCCAATCAGACGTGCCGGCTCAGCCGATGCTCGATTGTTTTCGGCTTCACTGAGATCATATGATGAAGATACGTAAGGGCAGATCCAATATTTTATAAAACCCTTGATTAAGAGTGTACAATTTTCCGCAACATATGATTCAGCAGGCTGTCTTAGCAATCGTGGTTATTTTATGAAACTTTGGTAGTCCCAGGGATAGACCGTATTTGTTTGTGTCGTATTCTGTAGGAATTTCGATGCAATTTGATGTTAAGCGGTCCAGTTTTGCAGTGTCAGTCTCTTGCCGCACTACTTTGACCTGAAACTTCTTATGGAAGTTTTTTATATATATATATATATGAAATTTGTCGTCATTTCAATTTCATTTTATGCGTGGTGTATGACACAGAATTTTCGATTTTTCACAACAGTAATTCTTCGTCTTGTTGCAATTGTCGTCTGTCTGACTGGCTTCTTTTTGTTTGTCATTCTTTTCCAGAGTAACTGAGAACACTTGGATTTTAGGGCGATTGTGCTACTATTATCAACTTACAGACAGTCAAGAACACAAAGAATATAACAAATTATTTAATATTACGGCAATTAAAAAACTACATACTACATACTATATTAAGTGCGATTATCTGAGTGCATATGTAATAGGAATACATGCCCTACGCAATAACTTCGAGAGTTGTTTGATAACTTCACATATCAGCAGACATGTTTGGAAGTGTATTCATTGTAGAATAGCAGAACAACAAGCATTTTCAAAGGAACATAATGTAACCGCACAACAGTAAAATTATTGCTTTGAAATTATTCCTATTATACCAAATCATAAAACCTTCCTGGGGATTTCTCGGTATTGGGAATCTGTCATAATATAGCGAATGAGAAAATCAACTAAAATAATTTGCATAACTTGTTTTCTATAGAAAAATAAAACGGAACATTGACACAAAGTCATACTCATACTTCGATAAGAAATCAATTATTATGAAATTTGTGAAAACTATAAAATACATATTTCCTCTGCTGCTATTCGATAGATCAAGATAAAAGTTTCAGTTTAAGTTGAACATAGAATAGGACACATAAATCCATTTTATTATTCACATAGTTAGCAGTGTTTCCACGTAAAAACTGTCCATTGACATAAAGTCATACTCGTACTTTCATGAAAATCTATTATTATGAAGGCTGTGAAAACTATAAGAAACAAATTTCCTTTGCTGCTATTTGATGGATGAAGACGAAATTTTCAGTTTAAGTTGAACATAAAACAGAACATCTAAATACATTTTATTATTCACCTAGTTAGCAGTGTTGCCACGTAATAACTAAAAGAATCGCAAGAAGGGACTTTTTAAGGGAAATTTTCTTAAATATTCCTCAATTACTTTTCCTTTGTACGCAGAAATGTCTCGTTCGTTACGTAAACTGAAAGCCTACACTCTTCCAAATCGGTCGAGTTATAACGTGTTCCAGTGTTGAACTGACGGTCGGAACATTGACATAAAGTCACACTCGTACTTTCGTGAAAATCTATTATTATGAACACTGTGAAAACTATAAGAAACAAATTTCCTTTGCTGCTATTTGATGGATCAAGATGAATTTTTCAGTGTAAGTTGAACATGAAATGGGACATATAAATACATTTTATTATTCACGTAGTTTGCAGTGTTGCCACATAATAACTAAAAGAATCGCGAGAAGGGACGTTTTTAGGGGAAATTTTCTTAAATATCCCTCAATTAGTTTTCATTTGTACACAGAAATGTCCCGTTCATAACGTATTCTGAAAGCCTGCACTCTTACAAATCGACCGATGTATAACTTTTTCCAATGTTGCACTAACGGTCTGGTCTACGGCCATTTAAAGAGATCCCATCGATGTCTGTAAATATACACGGGTGCTAAAGGGTTAATGTCCCGAGGACCCAGGTGTTGCACTTATATGTTGACCAACAACAATTTTTCGATTCTAGGGACTCTAAGGAATATTTCTAATATAGTGGCAAAAGTTCCCTAGGGAAGGAGTTATCACCCGCTTGGCCCATGGACTACATTGGTTAATTGTAATTGATCAGACTATTATAGCGCTCACATATCATGTATACGCTCGAGCGCTATAAATAAACTCTTGATACTCAGTTATGCTTGCACAATGGATAATTGCATGGAAACTCTTAGTCTTACGAAATTATATCAGACGAAGTTGTGTTGAGTTGTCTTATGACCAAGAATGAAACAAGAATAATAAATAGAAATTTAATGGAAAGTCTAATTTTCATATGTTCACAAAAAATTAAACATCAAACAACTTAATAGTTACAACCATAGGAGCATTCTTAATATAGGTTCTTGTCAACACAGCATAGCGCGTCCTCTTTTGCATGTATTAGTTTCCTTCGTATTTACTTATAAACCCATGTCCCTGCAAGCATTTAATAAAACTTTCGAATTTCTTTATATTGTTCTCCTATCAGGTTTACATAATTAGCATACACGAGAGATGATCAGCTCAGTCACTTGCTCTCATGAGGGACGCCTCTCCTCATTTCTGTAAATGAGCATGAAGGTGAGTGAGCGTTAGGGAAAATGAAGCATCAAGAGTCACCGAAAAAAGAACTCCCGAAGGATGTTTGGTTGGAAAATTGTTTGCTTGGAAAATGATTGAAATAACACTATCATGTGAATTTCAAATATAGCAGTGACCTAGCTTTCAAGGAGAGAAATAATTTGATCCTAAAGTCTCAATTGGCCGTGCGGAAACTGTGAATGGACGGGGAGGTGCCAGGGACATCTTCTGTGACAAAAATCCGCTGCCCCTTTCGGAAGAAAATTTTCATTCTTGACCGATGAAACCTTCTCCATTCTAGAAATATTTCGAATGGGTGTGGGAATTGATTTTTATTTTACGTAGCCAAACTAAAATGGCATTTTTATCTCACTTGAAATAGTTTATGAAACATCTGGCAAATCAACTTTGTTCTAGTAGTTAAAATCACATACTTTTGTTTAAGATATTAACTTATTCATGCGGAAAACATTTGTCTTGATAAATATATTTCGAAATCATGGTTTCACAGAAGAAAGTCAGCAGCCCATTTTGTCTCCCGGAGAAGCCCTCTTACGGTGAACTGGCTAGTAAAATCAGCGGTACAATCCCCCGAAGTGATGAAAATCATGGTGGACAATAATTAAAACTGTGACAGGTCTTGTAGTGTAACGTATTGAAGATATTTTGACATTCAATACAGAAGTGGTGCATGACTTTGAAGAGAAGCTAAAGAAAAAGGAAGATACTATCAACGATCTTACTGCAGAAATTTCCAATCTTCACGAGAGAGTAGTTCATCTAGAATAATATTCACGAAGAAATAGTGTACGCATTTTTGGTGCAGGTGCACCACATAAGGCAGATGAAGATACTACAGAATCAGTAATCTCACTGTTCAGAAAAAAAAAAGGGTGTTGAAGTTACACCAAGTGAAGTATGTCGCAGCGATCGTGCTGGTCCCCATGCCTCAGGCAAAATTAGACCCATAATAGTTAAATTCACCAATTATCAGACGACGGTCAAGGTGTTTGCAAAAAAGAACAAACTGAAAGGAACGAAAATAATTCGTGAAAACCAGTGTACTCAGCGCTTGCAGCTCTACAGAGCAGCATCAGCTCCGTTTGGCTTTAAGAACACTGGAACTTATGACGGACAAATTGTAGTGAAACATGGAAGTATTAAGCATTATATTAATAGCTTTGCTCAGATGGACAACATATAGTTGGAACCTGGTAACACGTTTATGTGAATAATTAAGAACATTTTCTTGCAATACTTTTCTATCCAACTCATTTTTTCACTTGCTGCTAGTTTCGTTAATTATTTTTATAGTTCAGTGTATTTAACATATATATCAATAACTATTGGAATTTGTATTTCTACTCTACTTCATATTGCAAAGCTATCAAAGTTACATATACAGGGTGGTCCGGAAGCGAGCATGCACCCCCTTTAGTTTCAAAAATATAGTGTTAGTTATGGTAGAATGTCTATACACAGTTACCTTGAAGTATCAAGAGTCTTAACAGTCATAAACATCGGTATGATCACCATCCATGTCGTAACACAGCTGAATTCTGCGTCAAGCTCTCACAAATGTTTCGCGGAGATACTCAGGAGTCACGAGGCTGAAGGTGTAATTTCTCGTAATTTCTCGTAATTTCTGCGTTGTGTGATATCGAGTGTTTTTTTTCTGTTTATCTCTTTTTTACTTGTTGCTTTATGAAACCTTAGAGAGCATTGGCTGGTGTCGTCAGATAGGGACTTCTTGGAGGCCAAGCAAAGGGAGCTGCTGAAGATACATCTCTTCCAATCCAGCGGTCAGAAAACGTCTGATTCCGATAATTGCGCACGTGAATCGCGAAGTGAGATGGTGCTCCATTGTGTTGTATCACAACTAGAGATGCAAGGGCTCGGAAAAAAACCGGCTTTTTTGGAAAAAACTCGGTTTTTTCTGCTTTGCTTTTTTGCTTCGAAAATTTTGGGCTTTTTTCAAAATACTGCTTTAAATTGATAAAACAGACTTTGTATCGCTTCTCTATAACACAAAAAATCATTTAATTAGTGGTTGATGCTGATAATAATATAAAACATCGAAAATAAACTATGAATTTCGAAAAAATATTTCAAACAATTTTTCTTCAACATATTTACATTATGAATTCCACAGGATTAACCAATGTATATAATAAGAATTTTTTAACCTCCTATATACAAAAGTAAGCAGAGTTGGCAAGAACCGTGGCTGTTTTTGAAAATGCCAAAAACCCGTTTTTTGGAGGGATGTTTAAACCAGGCTTTTTTGGTTTAAACCAGGCTTTTTTGACTTAGATTATTTTGCTTTATGTATTTATATTACATATTCACAGAAATAGCCTAAGGTTGTTTCGCCTTGATGTTATTATGCAACAGCGGGGTTATGCCGGAAGAACTCCCATAAGCTTAAAGAAGTGCGGTCAGTAAATTTCTTAAGTTGAGAATCTCCCGCCCTAGCCATTGGGAAAATCCCGTCATTACTTGAAATGTAAGACAATAACGGGAAAATACTGTTATTGCTTTGCATGTAAAATTTAAAGGTCAACGTACCATAATCAGTACGCTAAAACTGAGGTATTAAATTACAAATTTAGTACCGGTACGTAGATATCATTGAAAGTCCAATCCAAGCTAATGTTGGAAGCTACGTAGGCAATCGATAAATTTTGCCAATTTCTATCAATATATTTAAGCAATATTGGCTTCTTTATAAAACAACACGCATTTAGGCATGTAGAAATATACAATTTGGTTTGTTTCGTATATTTAGGCTTAACATCCTTACGAAATACCGAGGTTATCAAGGAGAAGACTTTCGCTTAAACTGACATCCGAACCGCTACTTGGGTTACGCATGAAAGAAGGATTTTGGTTCAACCGAGAATTGAACATGGGACACCTTGATTAAAAGGTGAAAGGGAAATAAAACTATTGCAGGTAGTTTGATATCTGGAAACGTTACCATGAAGTTCACACGATTCGCATTTTTTCATTCTTTTTATTTTTGTGGTTTAAACCGGTTATTAAAAAAAAAAAAGTTGGTGTAAATCAGCCAGCCCTAAAAGTAAACACTTCTTTTTAAAGAATACACAAATAACTAGCAAAATAGTATGTAGTATGTTTACTTCAAAATATTCCATACCCTCTTTTTGAAACAAAATAAAATTAAAATGAAACATAAGAGAAATACTTAGATTTATATGATACACTTGAAGGCTGCACATCTAGAGCTTTTGGTTCTGTATATTCTTGAAATTCTACAGTTAAGTTTTATAGAACCACCATCACAGTTTACCCAATCCTCAAGTTTTCTGAATTTTTAACAAGAGGGATTCAACATATCATTACGGAACTCCCCCCCCCCCCAAAAAGACTACGGAATATATTTAAGTTAAGCTAAATACAACTGCACAACAAACATGACTGAGTGATTAGCTTTTGCGCTTCTATCGGGAAGTCCGGGATTCAACCAGCATTCGACCATTCTGACAAAGCTTTTCTTCATTCCATCTGTGAATGTAGAAATAGTGCGTGTACTGTGAGTTGGGCGACTTCCTTTTTTCTTGTTTTTAAATCGTTATTATTACTAATTACCAGCAGTGACGGTTTTGCGAAGGTTAGGGGGGCGGTCTTTCGGACTGAACCTCGTTCCCCAAAGTTACGGAATGTTTGCAACAAACGAAATATCTATTATTTATGCCTTTACTCATAAACTTTAAGCTCCCGTCAAATAAAAATTACGAATGTTTAAAAAAAACTAAACATTAGTAAGAAACCCTTCCCAAAATACTTTTCTAAATCCGCCACTGATTCTCAGTATAAAATGATTTTTAAAGTTGTATCCGGAAAATTATTGCTAAATCACTTCACAGCTACAGTATAACAGAAATGTGGAAGTACGGTTTGACGGATATATTGAAAAACGTACGCTTTGACGGATAAATAGAAAAACGGGCAAGTTTAACTTTTACGCTAGAAGCTAGAGTACTAAAAGCTCTTAGAAATGAAACACGGATGACAAACTAGAGAAAAAAAAGATGTCGATAACTCAAAAGTTAAAATAAAGTTAAATAGCCTCTAAAATTACCCTCAAATACTACATTCTTCATGTTAGCTTTAATTCGTAAAACATGTGCTCCATCCATCTTGATGGTGAATTTCAGAGCGAAATATCATATTCAGGTCATGGAATTTTTATCTAACTATAGAATATACTATAAGAAAGCTATTTAGATAGAAAAATCATGAAGTTGAAAAAAGCCAAAATTTCCAAAATTCTCGTTTTTTTCCCAAAAAAGCCGGCTTTTTATAATTAAAAAACCATCGATTCAAAAAAGCCGGCTTTTTTGCATCTCTAATCACAACAATATCTTTGATACTATTTTCTTCCAGTCGAGGCACCAGCCAGTCATTAAGCATCTCTAGGTAAGATTGTCCATTAACATTGTCTTCGAAGAAGTAAGGCCCGAAAATGTGTGTTGCACTAATTTCTGCCCACACCATCAAGTGTGGTGAGTTTCTTTCCATCTCTTTGTAAAACCAGTTTTCCTTACACCACATTACAACGTTCGGAGAATGGTTATTCCGGTAGATAGCACACTCGTCTGTGTAGAAGACTGCATCACGGGATCGTTTTTAATTAGGGGTACGCCCACTTCCGGATCACACTGTTTTTTTCTTGTAGAGTGCCTACAATATCTGTCAGATATATAGTGTGTGTAGTTGTGTTGCTTATGTATCCAGTGTCGGCAGGAGACACTTTCTTCTGTGTATGTGTGTTCATGCTATTATTTTGCTATTATGTCGGTGTTTCGTCTTGTTTGCAACTAGAACTACAGATTATTTTGTACGTATGTGTAGAGAAGGGACTCCTGTGAACTTCTCAAGTGAGCCTCATAGAAAGTGACAATGACCTTTCTCCCTCCCCTTTGAAAACTACCTCCCGCGGCGAGAGACCAGAATTTGCCGAAATGAACTTCAACGTATTCATTTCAACGCGCAAAGCCTGCTTTCAAATGTCGTGCAAATTCAAAAAATTGTATCCTCTTTTAAACATGTGATTGCAGTACTTACAGACACATTCAAATTATTAGACTCACACTCGAAAAATGCAAAATTGATGTAGGAGTTCATGCCACCCTTCATTGTTATACATGATGGAGTCCCATTCCACCGGGACAAAGCTGTGAAAAAATTCTTCGAGGACAACGAAATTAGTGTTCTTCCATGGCCAGGTACTAGTCCTGATATGAACCCGATTGAAAACTTTTGGAGCTTCATGAAAGAAAGGCTAGAAAAAAAAAGCACATGAGAACCGAACTTCATTTGATCAAAGAGATCAACAATTTGTGGTATCAAGATGCTGAATTGAAGGCAAGTGTGTTAAACTCGTACATAGGATGCCACAAAGGATAAAAGACTTAATAAAGAATAAGGAATTTCATAAGAAATATTAATCTTTGTGTGAGAGATAATTTTCTTGTAAGTATTCCATTTCATTTTTTGTTTCCAATTTGGATATTCACACTTCATAGTATGAATACTATATGTTCAGTTTACTATATGTTCTATAATATGACAACAATACTTTTTGGTAGGTGTAATTACAATTATACAGCCACTAGTGCGCCAAGAGAAAAATGCACATACAATAGTGATTACATCACAGTACTATACATAGAATAATATATAGTAAACTATTGATACAAATGCAGTACAAGTATTAGAAATTTGGATTAAAAGAATTGATGTTCTTGGTACTTAGGCCGATCTTCGGCCTCAATGTCCCCTAGAACTATTTAAGATTAAAAAAAATCTTCCATAATAGGAGCAGCGGGGAATGATTTAAAAATACAAGTTGCGTTTCCCCGGTGAATTGCTAAACTGAGTCTTTGTATTAAAAATTGTTTGCTCTGCGGATCCCCTGTTTTCACAACCAACTGTGAACCAATTTGTTTCACTAGATTCTTTGCCTCTTTGTTGAAAACACCCATTGTTTCAACAGCAAAGGGAATGAAAATATGGTCGTCTTTTAAGCATGTATATTTTAAATGTTTTCGTCTGCACGCTGTTTCTGCCGCACTTCCAGCTTCCTTAGATGTTGATACGATACGAGAAGCTCCAAAAGTATCAACCCAGGTGGCATCCCATATTAGACATTGCCCCTTTCTTCAGGGGATTAACGTGATGCCATCTGGTCTTTTCCCATCATCCCTTGATAAACCTGATGGTTCTAAAATTGAAGACGTCTATGCTGGCTAAAGCACGTTTCAGGATATAATTTAATTCAACGTGAGGGGACACTCTGCCTGCGCTTTTGGGACAGCTCAATAGATGCAAACACTTTTCATTGACTTGCTCCCGACAAATGCATGTAAATTTTTTACACATGTTCACGCCAAGGCGTAGAGCAATACAAAGACAAAAAGAATTGTTATGCATGAAAGTTCCAATATTCCTCGATGGAATTGATTGCAACCATGCGCCAGATTCTTTTTCTTGTTAGGCCTTAAAGCGAGCTATATCAAATACATTATCTATACCAACCTCTAAAAAAACCTTGAAGAGTTTCCTAGGACTCTGTTCTTATTTGAGGGCCCATATCAAAAATTTCACGGAAAAGGTGGAACCCTTTCAAATTCTTTTGGACAAGGATTCAAAATTTAAATGGACAACTCAGCATGACAAGCTATTTGAAAAACTTAAGACGGATATTATACAAGTTCCAACTTTGTTCCATTTTGATCCATCGTTGGAAATCCGAGCATATTCAGATGCATCATCAACCTCCGCAGGTGGCATATTGGCATGTTATGATAATAAAACTATTCAGGAACGTGTTGTTTCCTATTGCAGTCGTCGTTTAACCAAAACCGAGAAAAAGGCCTCAACATGGCAAAAGGAACTATATGCACTGATATATGTCCTACGAAAATTCCGATATTTCTTATTGAATAGAAAATTTAAATTATTTATAGATGCTAAATGCTTAGCATCACTCAACACCCAGCCGGACAAAGTAGGGAAATTTCACCGCTATAAAATATTCTTGGCGGATTACAATTTTGAAATTCAACACATTAAAAGTCAGCAACATCCTGCAGACAGTTTTAGCCGCTTAGAAGGCAAGCAAGATATACAACGTGACGAAAATCAAGAAGTTGATACCTTTTCGGATACAGAGGATGCTTAAGTCTTTGCTTCCCACTCATTGGAGCGCACCTTTCAAATTGACCAGTCCATTATGTTACCCAATTTAGGAGTTGAACAAAGAAAGGACCCTTCATTTTCGGACATCATTACTGTTTTTGAAAATAAAAAAACCTAACAAGTTATCTAGGACTGCTGTATTTACTTTGTGTGCTAAGATCCTAGCTAAGCAAATGATTTGATGCTATCCATAACAACCCGATGGCCCCCCACTTTGGAGATACTAAGACGTACCAGTAGGCACTCAGAAAATATTATTTTGCTAATATGAAAGCTTACCTAGCCAATAGAATAAAGACAAGCAATCTTTGCCAAAGTTTCAAGAAGTTACCAGATAAGCCGGCAGGTCAATTGCTGCATCACCCATCTAAACCCATTGCCACTGCCTGGAAGTATGATTCAATTGAAAAAAGGAAATTTCAAACACATACTAGTTGCCATTGAAATGTCTACGCGATGCTGTGTGACCAGGGTTGTAGACAATATTAGAGCAGAAGAAATTGAATGATTTCTTATACATGACATTATTCTTAAATACGGAGCTTTTTCATACCTGTATTTGGACAGACACCCTGTACATAACGCTAAGAGGCTGCAGAACCTAGCAAAGTTATACAACTTCGAATTTAAATTTTGTCCAGCGTATGACCACAAGACTCTGGTTGTAGTGGAAACGTTCCAGAAAATCACACAGATCGCTCTTAAATTTTTTGTACAGGAAAATCAAAATCGTTGACCAAAACACTTTCCGTGTATAACATTCGCAATTAATACATTTTTACAAGCTGGAACTAAATATTCAAGTTTTTCTTATGTACGGATACGAACCTAAGACTATCTCTGATATAGCATTAGCATCACACTCCGACGTTATCCGTCGACAAAGAACACTTGAATAAGATATGTAAGATCGTTTAGGATAATTTAATTGCAAGTTATAAGAAACAGAAAAGATATTTCGACCGTAAGCATCAACAAACTAATTTTGATAAGGGCCAGAAAGTACTTGTATTTCTTCCCAATCGGCAAATTGGAGTACTAGAATCCTTCTCAGCTAGATTCGTAGGACCTTTAGAAATCATTGAAAGACTTAATTCTAATCTTTATCAGATCAAATTTCCACACTCATATCGTCAAACAATACTGGAGATTTCAGTAGACATAATTAAGCCATATTATGAAGATAAAGAGGAGATAGACCAAGAATAAATAACTTCTCTTTAGTTTCTACACGAGAGAAGACATCTCTCTCTCTTTATATTATATATATAAGGCAGAACAGAAGATATGATAGGTTCTGGAATATCTCGTTTTTTTTTTTTTTTAAATATTTCTCTTCTTTCAATTAGCAGCACGAAAAGGAAAGCACAAGATAACGAAATAAACGCATCCAAATTATTTAACTCAATTGGCAAAGAACATTGAATAGCATAAAAACATTTTTAATCTTTCTTGCAAATATATATATATATATATATATATATATATATATATATATATATATATATATATATATATATATATATATATATATATATATATATATATATATATTAAAGTACTCACCACTAGAAAGAGGAAACACGAACACAAGCATTCAGAAAGATAAAAACACTTTTCATTGCAATACAAATACTTATTATTTTCTGCTTTAACAAAAAGCTGATTCATTATTCTGCAACAATGAAAGAATGCTGAAATCTGCATTTCCGCATTTAAAAGGCAACTGATCTTTACAAGGAGAGCTAACCTATAATTTCTTGATACTTTTTCTTTTCCCACTATGGACTACATATTGTCACGACATCATGCAACATAAATATTATACAGGATGTTCCAAAAATGACGATCACTATACAGGATGTCCAGGAGTTCAGGACTATCATTATTATCATCATTGGCACTTAAAGTTGGGTTATTTTATTGAAATACATATCTTTAGTGCATATATTTTAGAAACTTTAACCTTATCCCTTAATATACCAAGTCCAAATTACCAACGTAGATTACCAAGCTGGGGTCCTTTAAGGACCCCCATGCTTTCTTTTATATTTCTCAATATTTTAGTGTGTAAGGTGACTCAAGTTAAGTTCTTTGGGTGTCTAAAAATATATTTAAGGTAAATAATCATAGATGACATGAAATTACGTGTTTATTTTAACAGTACTTATTTATTCATTATTATTTTTATTTTTGTATTTATAAATGTGATTACATATTTTTAGCAAGCGTTTCCTGACTTTCTTTAGAAACTGGATCATCTACAAACTGACTGGAAAGTACACGGACTGTTTTGTTTTTCTTTGGTACATAGATCACCACTGCTATATTTTCTGAAAATATTAATTTTGATGAACACAGACTTCTTCCTTTTGCAGTTTCCATCATTGAGGGAATATCAGATTTTTTTGTTCTCAAAGTTCCTGTCATGGTAATATTGATCTTCAGTAAAAATTCAGCTCTTTGCACAGATGTAAAGCAATTGTCTGTGGTTATCCCACTTTCAGACCCAAACAGTGGTTTCATCATTTCACATACTACACGGTGTCCCAAATTTTTCTGTCGTGCCCCTCTTGGAAGCTACCCAGTACAGACTTCCGTGTTGAACAAATATGACGTCTTCACGTCTGCAGCTGCCCAGACCTTGGTCCCATATTTTCCTGGTTTCGATTTCATGTATTGTTTCATTGAAGATTTGCCCCGAAATGGAACTGCTCATCCACTGTAATTTCCTCAAAGGGTTCAAATAATTTCTTACAACTTTCTTCAAACCAATTCCAAATTTCATTCATGGCTGGAAGTTTATCTTTTTCCCTTCTTTCAGCACGTGTTGCTTTATCATCAAACATGATAAACTGTAGGACATGTGCAGATCTATTCCGTGTTATGGCAGCAACAAAAATTGCACGACGAATACTTTCATCTGTCGTTCACATTTGAGAAATTCGTTCCTTCCGGCAGCGAAGAGCTCCAGCGATTAGTAACACACCAAAAAATGCTCTCATTTCGACAGAATCTACATTGTCCATACTTTCATTTGTTTGGAGGATTTTTTTTCATTGAAACCCTGAATAACACGTGATGCTTCAGCATTAGTGTGGGTGCAAATTGTATCTACAATTTGGTCATCAAGGAACATATTGAAAACTTCAGGCATTGTGCTTGCAAACGTAGCTGGTTGTTTTGGGCCGGGAGACGCTTCCACTATAATATGTTGACGGCGAGCCACTGGCGGCTCTGCACTAGTCCATTTTCGTCCTGTCTTTGCAATGAATTCCTCTTCATCAGTATCACAATCTGATGGTTCAGTAGCAATGTCACTTTCCTCAGAATTGACTTCAAGGTTGTCTTCTAATTCTGACACACCTTCTTGTGTAATAAAGTCCTCATCAGATTCACTCAGGACATCTTCTGGGTCACTGAGATTACATTTATTAAGTATATAAGCAATATCACTAACTGAGATCCGCCTACGAGCCATTTTCAAAAAACTTCTACATTCACAATCTGTAAAAACTCAAGGAAAAAGTAATTAAAATATGGAATATAGTTTACCAAGCGGGGTCCTGCCGGGACCCCAGTTAAATTTTTATTTTTTATCTTTTTCCAGAATGTAAGGAATGGAAGGAATGTATGTTTAATTATATAGTATACGTCTCTAAGGTATAAAGGACACATATAAAAATCAAGAATAAATTGGTTCTTATATTTGCTGCAAAATCACTAAAAACATTCACTGGGGTCCCTAGAGGACCCCGCTTGGTGTTAAGGGTCATACAGGGTAACGAAGAAATCACGCCGTTCGCATAACGAACTTTCTAATATAAATTAACTTTATATCCCTGTGATAATCGCAACCCTTTTAGTATTGGTAGCTCTTATTATTTTATACAAGCTATGTATCCGTCTTCGCTCAATACCAAAAACATCCTAGAGAGCTCTTTAAAATATCTCCTCCAATTCCAATGGACACATTTAATACAATTCATACAACTAAAGAGCGACCGAGTCCACAGACTCCAACACCCCTCACTATAAGTGAACTAATATATATACATACATACATACATACATACATATATATTAGATACACATATACATATATATATAAACGCTAAGGCTAAAAATAGCCCTACCTCGAGGGAAATGAAGTGACATATAGTATGCGCCGATCCTGCCTGTGATTAGGGACTAACTGTTTAGTGCTTTCTTCCGTTACCTTCTAGTGCTCCGAGAAGTGATTTTTCAGTGTTGCCAGTGTTGATAATGTTTTCAGTGATTTTTTGATCCCTCAGTGTTGCCAATTCCTACAAGGAGAAAAATAACCCTTCGTCTTATTTTTTAAACAACCCAGGGGGTGTATATCCCAAGTGATGTTGTAAACAAACAATTCCACATGTCAGTGTTTACAAACACCACCACGTAGTTCGGCAAGAAGACTTCACACCAGATGGATCTACAATCACTTGCAAACGACGGCTTCTAGCCCCTCCCACGGAGCAGAAGACGACATCGGAGCAGCAACGCCACCGCCACCCAAAGAACCCTATAAATTGAATGGACAAAGGCAATTCAGTACCAGTTTTCTGGTGCCCCTCCTACTGTCTGCTTCGGGACTTTAAGAGTAACCTAACCCCAGGGCCTCTAGTCTGCTTAAGGGACTACGCCTGTCCTTTCTCCTGGCTTAGCCTGCTCGGGGCTCTGACTGGGAATCCCTAGCTCAGCTGCTTAGCCTGCTTCGAGGCTCTGTTGGCCAACTAACCTACTCACTGCTTGCTTCGAAGCTTTGGACACCCAATTCCACTCCGCTTAGCTTGCCTGCATGGGGCTCTGTAGAGATCCTGTCTGCGACGTTACGGTCATAATACAACCTATTATTTATCCTGTATATTAGAGAAATTATTAGTGTCGTATTTTGTACGAATACTTTTATTGTGGAGAAGTGTTATAATAAAACTGGTAGTGGGAGATCGATTCCGGATACTATTTTTTTAAATGCTCTACCTATACCTATATGGGACAAAACTTTACAATATATTCATATAATTTCAGGATATAAGTAATTATGTCTAAAATATAACATTTTACCTATGGTGGATGTTGAGAGAATTGCGTGTAATAGCAATTAATAAGTAGTACATTTGTCTGCAGCTATTCTTCATACGAACGTTACTTTCAGATATTCTTATTACAACATGTGATTTACGTTCTTGAAATGTAGTTAGAGTCGTAAACAGAACATCCGAGTATAAGCAGAGAATATCCCAAATCGGATCGTGGTTCCACAAAGAAAACTAACTAACCGCAAAAACATGTCAACAGGATATTCACGATCCTCACAAGTCACTTTAAGAGACTAAATTGTGCTTTAGCAAGGAAGGCAGCAGCTCTTGTTTCAATAGGTTTAAGTTCAATACTCTTGTATATGGTATTGCATATCTTCAATGAGAAAAAGAGGGACGGAATTCCAAAAATCGGATTTTCGTTTTTCTTTTTATATCTATATAATTTTGAAAGGCCCACTTGGTGACAAATCGACGTAACTCCTTGTCGTTAAAAGACAGTAATGTATCTCTCATTAACAAACTGATCTTAAAGCCAGAGGAGCGTAACGTCCAATACGTTCTTCTGTCTCAAAAGAAGTCATTCAATTTTCAGGACCAAAGAGACGTATTGGCTCATACGTTTCTCTGACTTGAAAACAGATGAATTTTCAAAAATACGTTATAGTGAATAACATTGCTTTAGGCTGGGGTTTGTAATTTTTATACTGAAAGCCATTGTTTATTGGTTATTTTAAAAATAAGTAAATAAAATATTAAATAATTATTACATAAGCAAAATGAAATGAGGATTCACATTTTACTCCCTAGCAAAAAGTGCAAATTACTTTTATGTCAAGTAGTAGTGCCAGTCCGCAGCATTTTTAGACAGCCTTTTGTGGCTGACTTTATTTTCACTAGTTTCTTAGCTCCTTAGGAAGTATAACGAGAAACAAGTGAGTATCGAATGAAGCACGTCGTCCCGCACAATTCGTTTATGAATTTCAAAATGACTTCGAGGGCACGAAGAGTTCTCGAGGATGACGCCGAGAAAACGGGAGACGAAAACTTTGAGTCGCTACAGAAAACAAACAAGATCTTTTGAGTTCGTGTTCGATTAATTATTGCTGATCCAGGATCGTTACCATCAGTAGCGTCTTCTCTGGGTGTGCAAGTCGTGTGTTAACGCCCAACGAAAAATAAAGAAAAGAGTATTTTAATTTAATTAAACGGATTGTCAGAACTTGGGATTTTTTATTTTCAACGAGACAGAATCAACTCTTGAAGTGCAAGAGAACAGAGAAGTGCTGTGCGGTCTCCGTCATGTTTTGAGGAGGCAACTCTGCGAGTAAGTTGTTGGCAACGCTTTGGCTGAATTTTCACTGCTTTAGAAGACTCCTATTGTGTATCCGCTTCGTATTCCTCACCTCGTGCTTGTGTGATCCAAGGCGTTGGTTAGGAAATCAACGTCTTGAGTTTTCTGCTTCTCTCAAGCGTTGCCAAGTCTGTAGATTTATTTGGGGATGTACACTGTACATATATTTTATAGCAATACGGAAAACATTTTTGGGAGGGAGAGGGGGTATAATCTACGCACTTTTTTAGTGCTAAACATATCATTCAAATTCAAAAGTTAATGGTGTAATCGACTTTTTCCTAAAATACGTGTAAGGAGTACGGTGAAAAGAAACATGATTTTTTCTCGATCCTAGTTGTGTTGGAAGTGTCAGTTGACGAAAACAAAAACAAAACAAAAAAAAAAAAAAAAACCTGAACGTTAAGCTACAGAACGGTTTTCCATTCTGCCTTTTTATTTCCCTAATTTTAATTTACTTTGTCGTTAGTGGTTAATCCTCAAGACTTACGGTTTCGGGCCCCCCTATTACTGTTTTTAAAGCAGTAATTCAGAGGTTTCAACACAAAGAAAGACGACTTGAGCTGAAACTCACGTAAATGTAAGTAAATAATTGCTTGTTTTTGATTTTCAGTTTCATATTTTTAGGGTATATTTACTTATACTATAATTATTATAATTAATTATATTCCTTAAGCAATAACATCCTCCTTATTCATCTTTATAATTTGTAGACTAAATTGTTAGAAATAAATTGCTATTTATAGGTTGGCGTAAATAGGACATTATGCAGTGACGATCATGGTTCCTTACTTTCGAAAATTGCGAGAACTTCCAGGTACAGACTATATTCAGGAAATCGATAGGTGGGCAAAGTATAGTCACTATTAAATACTCGTATGCTGAATGCGAATGCCACTCAAATAGTTATGCGTAAATTGAGGTAAATTTATCACAATATTTTTGATCAGTAAAAAAAATGTGGGCGAGCGCATCTTTGCTCCTGGGAAGAGGGGGTTTCCCCCCTAGTATTGCCTATGGTTGTGAGAGTTAATACATTTTTCCTTTCTTGCCAACGCCCTAACATCCACGTCAGGAAACGCTACTGGTTACCATCCTGACCACTTTCCTTCGTAATGTTGTTCCATCGCAGAAATATCCTGGTGAAATCACTCTCCTTGCTCGTCACTGAAAGATCCACAATTCACTGGAAAGGCATCAAGGTGCGAATGGAGGAAGTGCATTGTGAGTGACATATTTCACTCAAGTTTCTCGTAGGCAGACGGCAATTCTTCCACTAATTCTTTGTAATTTTCTGCTCGGTGGTTGCCCAAGAATTCGGTACAAACATTGCGGAAACAATGCCACGCATGGAGCTCATCAGCACCAGGGTCGTCCTTAAGCCAATTGGACCGATTGCTCACAATCGGGCCCCGCGCCTAAGGGAGCCCCGCGTTAGTACTATTAACTCTACTCTCCATTGCAGTTTTAAAAGCGTATTACGTTCTAGAGCAAACAAGTGTGATGTGGTTCCTGACTAGCACATGTAACTAATACATGCCATTGTGCTCGCGGGGCCCCCAATGCTTGCGGGATCCCCAGCCAAGTGTCTATGGTATCGTTAAGATGGCTTTGCTACTCTCGGCTGTTAAGTACATACAAAAACATATTGCAATACATGTACATCCATAGACTCCACAAGGGAGTATATGGCCCCTCCCAAACAAGTAAATGAATAGTTTGTATTAAGTTTTCGGGCATAAACAAATATTTTCTGAATTTAATGCTGTAGTAGTTTCTTTATGTTTTACGTTTACATCTTCTGTTGTAAAAATAGATATGTCTAGGGCACTGGCGCAAATCCCACTGAGTGAAGTGGACTGTCCCCCCAATAATCCAATTTGAAATGTATTTTTTCTGGAGAAATGTGATGATTTGTGTCCAATTGCCAGAAAGAAAAGTGAGATGAAATTCATATCCCCCAGAATAAGCCTCAAATCTGCACGCCTCCCAGTGTTGAAGACAAGTCTGCTCCCCTCATCCTCCACAGCATTGTTTTGCAACTTCATAAATATTTTGAAAATCGCTTACAAAAAGGATTATGGGAACAGTCTTACCCGTCCCCCAATGTTGAAGACAGATTTGCCCCGAGGGAGTATTCTGCACACCCCAACATTTCTAACACTCCCTGAAATTTCCTTACACACACCTCTGGGCGTAAAAATATGTTTTTCTTTGACTTTGTGTAAAAATGTGTATCATTGCTTTGGGTACACACCCTCTTTTATTTTGAACAGTCCACTAAGAAAAGTTCCTGGCGTTCCTCTATGTCATGTGATACTACCATGAATACCGAGATGGTATCAAATAAATCAGCCGCAGTACGACTTCTTTCCATATCCTTTCTCTTATTATAGCTATATTAAAAATACAAAACCAAAGGACAATCTTTGCCCTCTCCTGCGAAGAATTAGAATATATATTTTAATATATGCCTAGAATATATATTTTAATAAAGTCGGGAAAACCGAATGTATACTAGTGCTTGCTATGCTGCTAGTACGCTTATGAAGTGCCTGCTTAAGAAGGTTTGTCTTATAAGTCGAATAATCCAATCGAAAATACGTCTTCCATCTTCCATCAGTGGCGTATACTGGTTTGATGGCTTGGGCTACCTTTGAGCTCTATAACACTTGTACATTATTATTATTATTATTATTATTATTATTATTATTATTATTATTATTATTATTATTATTATTATTATTATTATTATTATTATTATTATGATTGGAATTTAGTTTCAACCTTATTATACAGTTTTCAAAATAAGAAAAAGACTTACAACAAACTTTCTTTTTATCAAGTAGGTAAATATGATTTGCTCTTCACTAGAAAGCCTTATATTATCTTAATAGTTAATACAGGAAAACTATTGTACATTTCTCTCTTCATTTGCTGTACAAAGTATCTCTACATTTTGCTTTGAATAAGTTGTAATCCTACTCACATTCAGATTTTTTTTTAGGAGGGTTCCAAGCCTCAGGAGTATAATACTACAAGGCACTATAACCATGTAGTATTTAAAGGGTATTTATTATTCTGCACCCGAAAAGACAATAAGTTATTGTAAAATACTTCCACCTATATTTTCAGAGAAAAAGTTCTAGAACTAGATTTTTTTATCAAAGAAAGAAAAAATGAAATCTTTCAGTTTTACGTCCCACGCATATGCAGATCAGGCTAAAGGAGAGGACGATACTGAAAAGTGGTGGAATGAAGAAAGTGAGGGAAACGGGAGAACCGCGAGAAAACCCAAGCACACGGTGTTTGTTCACCACAAAGTTCACTTGAGCAGGGATCGAACCAGGTAACCCATGCACCAGAAGTGAAAGCTCTACCACTGAACCTCCGTGATCCTTATAAGAGAAAAAGTTTAGTTTTATTGGGAAAGTGTACATGTTGAGTGAGGATGTTTTGAGGGGGATCCGGATCCGTTGGACTCCCCCGTTGCATAGTGGACGGAAACTTGAAAAAAAAAAATGGGCAAAAATAGTTTATTCCGAAACTATGGAAGATGATGGACGCGTCTCTATCGTTCTATACGTAATTGTCCTTTCTATATCGATTGCAACTACTGTGAAAGTGATTCGAAAAACCCCTGCTGCAATACGTGCAGTTATATATACAGGGTGACCCACAAGTGTGGAAACCACTCGCATAAATGTCAAATACTGCAAAATATAAAGAAAGAAACAATGTAGGGGAGTAATAAAAGTAAGGAGAAATTGGGGAGACACAGAACAATGAAAGCCGCCATGTTGAAATTCACCATCGTGAATCATACATATACTTTATAAATTGAGAACGTAGCATGTTGACGTATTATGTGAACTGGACGTCGCTAGCAAGTACGAACTTATAATAGGTGTTAATATGCATTCAAGAAGCGGTTACAGGTTCAATGTGCTCTCCCTCTGATTGTATGTGCAACTAATAAATAGACGGTGTAAAACAAATGTGTGTTTGTCCTTAGGATACAAAATTAAAGTTCGCGGTTTTGAACTCGCACCATCTTTAAAAAAACACTAATACTTACTGGAATGTAATTTAGTTCAGGATTACGTTGTCTCTGTAATATTAAAAGATTCAGCATAGAACTGCATACTGCAGTATGCGTACTACTGCACTGACGTGTAATATACAGCAACTCCACATGACTGATAGTTTATCATTGCAATATGTATGATGGCTTTCACTACAACTTTGATTCAGGGATGAAGGGAAATCCAAATTACGTACCTGACAATATGCCTTTTCGCTTTGTAAGACTCAGATAGCAGATCTCGATTGCGACCACAACAACATTAATAATCACGCATTTCCAGTTAGATAGGGCTGAGTCCTCCACGAGCACTTGGGTGCCAGTGTTGGGCAAATTTCAATTGAATTAACAATTAACAATTAAGCTGTAAATTTAATTGTTAATTGCAATTAACAATTGAAGTAAGTAATTGTTAATTGTTAATTGCAGTTGGCCATTAATAATGGAGAATCAATTGCAATTAATCAATTGATTAAAAGTAATTGCAATTGAATTCAGTCATTCAATTGCAATTGAACTTAATTGGCAACTAATTCAATTGCAATTGATTTCCACATCAATTACTTTCAATTGATTGATCAATTGCAATTGATTTTCACTGATTAATTTTCAACACTGTAGTTCAGAGAGGGCGTGGGACAATGAAAACTTTAGCCAAGACCAATTGACTCACCACCCATTGTGACCCGCGACCCACCGTGACCCACTCTGACCCACCACCCGCCATAAACCACTCTCACCCACTTTGACCACAGACCCACCAAAAACCCATTGTCATCAACTCTGACAAATGATTCACGCCCTCTTCTCTACTGACTAAAGAGTTTAAACTTGTAATAAAACAAGCCCATGAAATTATCACTCATCGGAGTTTGAGTTTCTACGATCAATCGCTCAAGCACCACTCTATTACAATAACGGCGGATCTGACCTTTCTAATATAAATAAAATAAAGAGTTTGTTTGTGTCTGTCTGTCTATCTTTGTGCGGCCTGTGAACCAGACGAGTGGATCGAAACTTTTCAAAATTTGTTCACGGGTAGCTTGGTCTAGGCCCCAGATCAAGACGAAGAGTTTTCTTTTTTTTTAATTTCGAACTAAAGGGCTCTCAGGGGGACGTTTTCCGGGACCGGCCTAGGGACCAGACAAGTTGACCGAGAGTAACCAAATTTTGGTCGCGGGTACCTTGGTCCAGGTCCCATACCAAGGAAAAGCGTTTCTGACAAAATTTGAACCAGGGGGTCTCAGAGGGGCATGTAAAAGTTTACATGTAACATGTAAAAGTAGTAGAAAATGACCGATATTAGTGTCGATTTCATAGTTTTCGCGGTCGCTGAGATCAATGGTGAAACTCCGATCGCATTAACTTCCAAATTCACCCTATTCGGCTGCGGGCCGGGGGTCAACGGGGAGGAGGGAGGAATACCGAAACGTAAAAGTAATTCAAAATGACCGATATTAGTGTCAAATCCATAGTTTTCGCGGTCGCTGAGATCAATGGTGACACTACCATTAGCGATGACTTCCAAATTCATCCACCGTTGTATGCGGGCCTTAGGTCACCAAGGAGGGGGGAATTCCAAGGCATGTAAAACTAATCGAAAATGACCGATATTAATGTTAAATTCATAGTTTTCGGGGTCGCTGAGCTCAATGGTGAAACTCAAGACCGCGTTTACTTTCACATTTAGCTCCCATTAGCTAAGGAACGGAGGCATTATAGAGGGGATCAAGAGACATGTAAAAATAATCCACAATGACCGATATTAGTGTCAAATCCGTAGTTTTCGCGGTCGCTGAGATCAATGGTGATACTTTCATTAGCGATGATTTTCAAATTTAGCCACCATTGTATGCGGGTCGGGAGTAACCGGGGTTGGAGAATTGCGAGACATGTAAAAATAATGGAAAATGACCGATATTAGTATCAAATCCATAATTTTTGCTGTCGCTGAGATGAATGATGATACTTCCACAGGCGTTGACTTCTAAATGCAGCCCCCATCGGCTGCGGGCCAAAGGCGTTGTTTTTTGAAAATTGGAACCAGAGGATCATAGGGGCTTTTACCGGGATATGTAAAAAGTAGTAGAAAATGGCAGATGTTAGTGTCACTTTCATAGTTTTCGCGGTATCGGCTGGGGGCCAGAGGAGATTTTTTCACAATTCGAACCAAAGGGGTCTGGGGGGCGTTCACCGGGACATGTAAAAGTAGTAGAAAGTGACCAATATTTGTGTCGATTCCATATTTATCGGGGTTGCTCAGATGTATAGTGACACCTCCGATAGTGTTTACGTTCAAACTCAACCCCCATCGGCCTTCCCAATGAAAACACATGCACGTTATTGGATATATATTCACATAAAATATATCCAATTTTAGAAATGTTCCTTAATTGTTCTCCCGTTGTTCGGTTCGTTTACATTGATATTTTATCTGATCCGTGCGAAGAACAGGCATAGCAGCTAGTACGAAATAGTAAAGTGTTTATCATGGACCAAATTACAATGAATTCAATTATATAGATAATTATTATAACTATCATTGATAATTATTTCCTTGTTGAATTATATATACTTTTCAGTTGAAAAAAGAATAAAATTTGAAAGTCTCAAATCAACGTAAAGTAGACCAACGTAAAGGAAAAATGTATAAAATTTTCCATATAATTAAGCATACCATAAAAACTTAAAATTTCCATGCAATTAAGCTAAATTTCCATTTTTGTGCCGTTTCGTGAGCTTATTTCCATGTTTTGTGAATCAATGGTAGTGGGTCAAAATGGCATTCAATGTGGGAAAAAAAATGACCCACTCTCCCACCAGTATCAAATTTCGAGATCGCTTCTTTCGCATTGTTTAGTGCATGTTTTGTACCGTTTCTACGCATATTTTCACGTTTTGTGCGCCATCGAAAGTGAGTCAAAGAGGACCTACAAATATGGCAGAAAAAGACATATTCATCCCACATTCAAGAACCATTTTGACCCACTTCCACTGATGCACAAAGCGACACAAATCATGCATAAAAAATGTAAAGAAAATGACATCGACATTCGATGGTGACGGAACAGCATTAAGTTATTTCGCTATACTTGTAGGCAGAGATGGAGTGGGTCAGTGGGTCGGTGGGTCAGTGTGTCAAGTGGGTCAAGTTTTCTGAGTGGGTCAGTGGGTCGTGGGTCAACAGCATGTGACCCACTGTGACCCACCACCCACCATGACCCACTGCGACCCACCACCCACCGTGACCCACTGCGACCCACAGACTCAGTATGATCTACTGACACTCTCTGCTCACTGCATTGTAGACAGTATGTTCTGAAGACTGGTAAATTTGTCTCCGTTTTACTTTCAAGACCATCCATCCTTTCCTTTTCTTTTCCACTTGTTTCGGCCTACTTACCTGAGGTGAGTATATCTAACCAAGTGAGAAAAGAACTTCGGGCACTTTTGGATATTGATATTTTTAATAGTAATAATAGCAATAGGACTTACACTACAACTTGGCTTTCGAGACCTGTGGGCTTTTAGAGCTAACTACTGGAAAAAATACATTTTTGAATCACTGTAATATATAAATTATTTATAAAAAATTGAATGTAACTATGTGTGCCTGATCATCACGGTCAAATTGCAAAGTCAAATGAAATTACTTTTGGTATATAGTTAGGTCTTAATGAAACTGGGATATTATATTGCTTTTATTATAATGCATAATATCCTAAGGAGGTAGTGAGGATCCGAATTTTTGAAAAAAAAAAATGAGTATCTCGCAAGCCGTTAAAGTTACGGAGCTGAAATTCAGTGTATTAACTCTTTATTGAAAATAAACAGAATGTGTCCTAGCATTTTTAAAATTCTCCTTTATGTGGGGGGGGGGCACTTTTTAAATATGGAAAATTGGTAGTGAGTTGGTTTGTAAAAAGGATCGAAAACGATCGATGTTATTTCAGAAAAAAAAATCAGAAACAAAAAATACAGTGCTTGGCTTCATATATCCATTGCTTTCTGCTATAATAATTGCTGAAGCTTATGTTTATTATATGGAGCGCTCACAGCACAGGGCAATCAACCCATAAATTTGTGAGAAAAATAGGCATAAAATTTGTACTGTAAACTTAATTACACGGAAATTTGAAGTTTGGATTGTACGCATAATTGTATGGAAAATTTTACTCTTTTTTTCCTTTACGTTGGTCTACTTACTTTGATTTGGAACTTTGAAATTTCATCATTTTTTCCACTGAAAAGTATTGATAATTCACCAAGGAAATAATTATACTATGATAATTTAATTGAAATTCATCGTAATTTGGCACATGGCAAACAGCAGTGTGGTAATTGAAGTTGAAGAAAGAGGAAAATTCCCATTCACCTATGAATACTTTCCAGAAACCTCGTTCCCTTTCGCTTTCTAGACGGGGGAGGGAACTTGGTAATGGTATCAAACCTTCATGTGTAATTACAAAAATTAAATTTATAAACAAATAAGAAATCATCAGTTTATCAGGCTTTAATTGATAATTTATTCACAAGATTCCCTATCAAAGGCGTGGTAGATGAAGGTTCTGTTCTACATGGGTCGACATTGTCAACTGAATGGTCTATATGGAAAAGATGTTGTATGGTAATAGAAAGATGATACTTCTTTCTGAGTATTTCAAAACTGACCGAGAAAAATCGTTATCTGACTTAAGTCTAACAAGCAGATTGTCGATGAGAAGTTGCAGAAATCGGGTAGAAGTATTATCAATTTCCACGACAGAGTGCGAACGGGGATTTGCCCTTATGAATTTACAGATGACTGATATTAGAAATAGATTAAGTGCTCAAACATTGTCTAACTTGTTGCTCATAAACAGAGCCCGGATGTTGTTGACCTAAAATTTTCTAAAAAGTGACCTATAAAATGACACTAAAATTCATGTAAAATGACCCTAAAAATCACAAAAATTGACCTTAAGACTTGCGTTTTCTTAAACGTTTATTTCGTTAAACATTGACATTTTTTTAATATCCATTGGATTTTTAGTTAACATTTCTCACTCATATTCAAAAAAGTATTGTTTCACTTAGTTGCAATCTATTGATCATTTATTTCTATTGATCAGTCCATTGTACGGCATTGTAAATATTGAAAGCGTCAATTCACTCCCGAGTTAAAGCTAGGAAGCACTCTTAAACAATAAAAGTTCGCAAGTGTAGACTACATGAAAATAATATATAGAAACATGTTTAAAATCCTTGTACGCCTTCTAATCCATTTTCAGTTATTCACGTGATCACATCCTTTGTGGTCAACTACCCAAAACTATCTGTTTGGCCGCCTACCAACCCCCACCTTTCGTTAACCAGCTACAACTTTGTTTTCATTAGCTTGTTAATAATGCAGTTTTTCCACCCCAATAGTCAAGAAGCAAGAAAAGAGATTATTCAACTTCGTCTTTTCCACATTCGTAAACCGTGTTCATTTAAAGATTTCCTTATGTAGAAGAAAAAGAATAAAAAGACCATAAGTGACCTAAAATTTACCTTAAAATATTAAAAAATGACCTGAAATTTCAAAACGGCAAAAAGTGACCAAAAGTTGACCATAAAAAACTATATTTTTAGAACCTAGAGTTGATGGATAACGTTTTTATTTGAACTTGCCTTGTCCTATGCGTAACAGAAAAAAGTTGACTTGTCAACAAGATCCGGGCCCTGCCCATAAATGTTAATGGCCCACCGCTAGACAAGCTCAAAGTAGACGAGTTAGTTATTTCTTGGCTGAAGGATGGACATCATTCCACTGCGGATGATTTACCGCCAAAAAGTTACAAACAGGAAATAAATCCAATTTCAGATTTGTTTTAAGATGGAAAATTACGAGTTATGGAAAATGCATACTTGTATTACTAATGGCTTATTTGTGCTATTCAACTTTGTACCTACTTTTTAGTAACTCTCTTCTTTGCTTTAGGTAAACTACTTTTGAATAAATATTCATAATAATTGCAAGTATACATATTTGTAAATTAAATTTAACGTGGTGTTTTAGTGATTACACAAATTACAATTATGAGCATATTTTATGGAGATGCTCTCACATGGGGTACCCGAGCACCTTTATACCCTATGAACAACTGATTTTTCAAGTCTTTTGTGAGAAAAATATTGAGAACTGAGAAGCCATAACCTTTTCCATATTGTACAGGGGTATTTTCCTGCGAATAGAAGTTTCTTGTGGAATGCGTTCAGAAATTAACACTTGAAAGAATACTCTCTTAGTACAAGTATATTTTAGGCACACACTAATTTCCTCCCACCTCGAACTGTTTCAATTTCCTCACTGACAAACACTTTACCATTTTATATCGTAAAGGTCAGATCCAACGTTATTGTAACAGATTTGTGCTTGAGCGATTGACTAGAAATTCAAACTCCGATTAGTGACTATTTCACAGTCTTCTTTTATTCAAGTGTAAACTCTTTAGTCAGTTCAGAAGAGGCCGTGGATGGTATTCAGAGTTGAAGACGATGGATTTTGGTGAGTGAGAGTAGGTCAGAGTGGATGAGAGTGGTGGGTCACGGTGGGTGGTGGGTCACAGTGGGTCACCGTGGGTGGTGGGTCATGGTGGGTCACAGTGGGTCATGATGGGTCGTGGGTCAGAGTGGGTCATGATGGGTGATGGGTCAGTGGGTCGTGGGTCACGGTGGTTCGTGGGTCAAGTTTTCATTGACCCACGCCAACTCTGCTTGTAGGTCATTTTGACCCATTTTTGTTGTTGCACTAAAGTAGAAATAGGAGCACAAAACGGTACAAAACAGGCACTATACGATGCGAAAGAAACGACCTCCAAATTAGATAGTGCCGGAACAATGGCTCTTTTTCCTCACATCTCGATGGACCATTTTGACGCATTTCTGGTGATGCTCAAAACGTGGAAATAGGCGAACAGAACGGTAAAAAATACACACTAAACGATGTGAAGGAATCGTCCTCCAAATTCGTTGGTGGCGGAACAGCATTAACTTGTTTCGTTATACTCATAGGTCCATTTCGACCCACTTCCGGTGACGCAAAAAACGTACAAAACAGGCACTAAACGATGCGAAAGAAACGACCCCGAAATTCGATAGTGGCGGAACAGTGAGCCATTTAACTCCCACTTTAAAGGCCCGTTTAACTCATCTCGGGTGATGCAAAAGACGTGAATTAGATGCAGATTTTTTTTTTTAAAAAAAAAAGATACTAAGCGATGCGAAAGAAACGATCTAGAAATTCGATAGTGTCGGAACAGTAGGTCATTTTCGTCACACCTTGGAGGCTAATCTCGACACACTTCTGGTGACAAACAACACGTGGAAATGGGGCACAAAACGACACAAAACAGGCATTAGTCAATGCGAAAGAAGGACCTCGAAATTCGGTAGTAGTGGAGCAGTGAGTCATTTAACTTCCACTTTGAAAGCCCGTTTAACTCACTTCCGGTGACTCACAAGACGAGGAAGTAGGCACAGAAAACTTTTTAAAAAATAGTCACTAAACGATGCGAAAGAAACGACCTCGAAAATCAATAGTGGCGGAACTCTTGGTCATTTTCGCCCCATCTTGGAAGCGTATTTTGACCCACTTCCGGAGACGTACAAAACGTGGAAATAGGGGCACGAAACGGCACGAAAATTCACTAGTCGATGCGAAAAGGACTCGAAATTCGGTCATTTTGGTCCTACGTTCGAGGCCCATTTTGACCCTCTTCCAGTGACGCACAAAACGTCGAAATAGGCGTACAAAAGGGTACGCGATGTGAAATTAACGACCTCGAAATTCAATAGTGGCGGAACTCTTGGTCATTTTCGTCCCATTTTGGAAGCCCATTTTGACCCATTTCCGGTGACGTACAAAACGTGAAAATACGCGCTCAAAACGGCAAGAAACTGTCACTAAACAATGCTAAAGAAGCGACTTCAAAATTCGTTGGTGACGGAACAGTGATTCATTTTCGTCCCACGTTGGGAACTCATTTTAACCCACTTCCCATGACGCACAAAACGTGGACGTAGACATACAAAACGTTACAAAACGATGTGAAGGCAACGACCTTGAAAATTCATTGGTGGCGGAACAGCAATAACTTGTTCCGCCATATTGGTAAGCCCAATTTGATCCACTTCCGGTGACGCACAAAATGTGGGAATAGACTCACAAAGCGACACAAAACACGCACAAAAGATGCAAAACAAAGTACCTCGAAATTCGTTGGTGGCGGAACAAGTTAATGACGCCGTGAGCACCAATATAAGTATATACTGTAGTTCTTACCATCAAGGTTGAGAACTGCACGGTCTAATAATTTTAGCCAAAGTAGAAGCCCAACCGGGATAGTGATATCAACCGGCTCGGCTCGGTTCAACTGAGCGAACATCTTGAGCTGCCTTGGTTGGGATGACCCATCGACTGGGCTTAATTGAGCCGATGGCTTGAGCCGGCTCGGTAGGGACGAGTCATCGACTCGGCTCGATTGGAGCCAATGGCTTGAACCAGCTCCGTTGAAACGAGTCCATAGTCTGGGTTCGAGTCACCTCAACTGAGCCGATGGCTCGAACCGGCTCTGTTGGGGTAAGCAATCAGCTCGGTTCGGTTCAGCTCGTGTGTAACAATTTTTGGTTCGAGCGCGAATACTTGCTCCTCCTCAACTCAAACCTAGAACCTCGTGATCGATGTCCTTGCCTCCTGAATATTTCTTGACGACCGAGATCGACAATCAACTAATTTTTAGTGTTCAGATACAAACCGCCTATATTCCATGTTTATACACGGTGTTATAATAATAATTAGTTATAGTGGTAGTAATAATATCATGGATAATTATATTGTCTATGTAGGATACTTAAGAGAGTAGTACTTGGAACTACACAAAGGATTTAGCTCGAATGTCTAGTTTTGGCTCGACTCAACTGGAAACTCGATCCGAATTGAGTCGGGTTGGGGGAAATTTTTCGAGCCGAGTTTTCGAGTCGAGCTCAAAGATGTCTGCTTCGAGTCGAGTTTTAAAGAAAATTCGCTCGAACTCGCTCGTGCCCATCCCTATTGTATGCATGACGGGCATATAGAGTTCTTTCGAGGGGGATAGAATCATAAACATAATATATTTAAAAAAATGCTTAGTTTCACGGCTTTCTTCCCAGGGGGGCGAAGGGATGGTAGTTATCCAGCATTTCTTATAAGTATCTTTTTTGAAATATGTAAAACAGTAACAAGTGGACAACACAATATACACATATATTCTTATCTTCAGTTTTAATTGCTGATTTCAATTGCAATTAACAATTACAAGTTTCAATTGTCAATTGCAATTAACAATTAAATGTTTCAATTGCACTCTTTGTGATTGACAATTAACAATTTAAAGTTTCAATTGCCTGGTGACCAATTAACAATTAACAATTGACGAGAAATTAATTGCAAATGTTATGATTGAATTCAATTGCAATTGAAACCAATTGTCAATTACAAATTGAAATCAATTGCAATTGATTTTCAGAGCAATTACTTTCAATTGATTGATCAATTGCAATTGGTTTCAATTGATTTTGCCCAACACTGTTGGGTGCAGCTATTTCCAATGCTCAACCCTTGTCATGGACAACTCAATAAACTCAATACTACTCATGGGCAACTCAATAAACTCTATTTTACTGATAAGCAAGAATAAGCTTAGACTGCAGAGCTAGTAACATCACCATACATATAACTTGTAGGTAACACTAACAAATTTATCATATTAATAGATAACAAATAAAACTCTTCACTAAACACAAGTATTTGAGCCCAATGTACTATTCAACCTCTTTCATCGACCTCTGAAACGATATGAATGATTACAACATTTCATATTCTTTGGTTAATATTTTACTGATTTTTCGGCACTTTTATTTGTTCATGTTTACATGCATTTTATAGACAGCGAAAATATACCTATGTCCTGAAACTCCTTATTTGGAAGCAGGAGATATTCTTATAATCAAATGTCAATACGGATTTCATAGGAGGCGAAGTCGACAAAATCGATTTTTGATCGTTTTTTTCTCAGTTCCCGACCACTGTGCGTTGGTTCGCAATTATGTGCAAATTATAAAGAAGGCTGAAATAGGCGATTAGTAATAAACACCCTCTAAGAGCCTTCGCAACGTAGCGCAAGTAATGAAACAAGTAATTATAACTATGCCTACTGTCCTAAAATACTGTAAAACAAAAAAATTGCATTGCGTTGATGCAAGCCGCTACGGAAAGAGGCTCAAGATGTCCGAGACAATTCCCAGAGATTCCCAAAATGCACTGTGATTCTCTTATAACCTATATTTACCTTCGCTCACGCAAAAGAAACCGATTACTCTAGAGGCAACTGGTGTTACCTGTTAGCCCATTCGTACGCTGCGGGTGAAGGTGGAGGGAAGGGAAATGGGCTCATAACTACACGATTCTTTTCGCAGTTGAGTAAATACAGGAGGTTTTCTGCTGCGTTGCCAGATTGAAAATCTCTTAATAAAGGGAGATAGAGTGTGTGAAAAAAGTTAGTGGTATTTTTTTTGGACCACCATTACCCTGCCTCAACGGACTTAAAGTTTTTAAGTGTTTGGTTAGGCAACACACACAACACCTATGCCAGAAAAGCTACTTGTGGTCGTTTTTAAAGTTAGCTGAGTGCTATAATACAATTATTTTATTAAATGAAACTTGTAGCAATGCCAGTAAATAATTTTAAAATGTATATGAGTCAAAATACAGCCAAATTAGCTCAGTTGTTGCAATTAATGTCCAGATTTTGTTTTTAATGCCACGTTAACGATGATTATAGGCATAGCTCTTGATATAACACGATTTGTTTTTGGCAAGTCTTCGCTTGTTATGTACAACGGCAGCAAATGCCATCTAACGGCAGGCTACACAACTTCGTGGTTGCTTACTTTGGCCACGCTCTTCGAGCGTCGTCGCAACGTCCGGCTACGTCCAGAAGATTCGCGCATCTGCCGCTCGCCTCGTTGGCTCCAGACCTACGCCGACGTTTCTAGAATATTCTCGCTCGAAGCTTGGCGGTGATATAAATATTGCGTACTTCGGCCAACCAATCTAACAGGCCAGTTTATTGCAGCTTAAGCCTTAACGGTTTAAGTTCGCTACTGTTTCTGTTAAGACAGGGAGTTTGTGCATTGTACCTAAAGTTACAGTCTTCTCGGTGCGATACGATTCAGAGACATTTTGTATACTTTGATTTCTAAGTTCGGAAGCAATAGAAAGCAAGATAAAGAAAAATTCTCATAGCAGACCAACGCGGGAAAGTGTGAAACGAGGCTTATTTGGCACTCCAGGTGAAATGACTGAAGTGCTGTTACCCACGTACGCTGACGTTATGCGACATTATCATTGGTTTCGAAGATGTTTAAGTGGTTACGAAAGTGTAACTAAATTACCAGTGATTGACATTTGTAAACTAGTTGGACAAAGAGTTGTGCATATTTGGCGTAAAGCAAGCATTCCTGTTGTTTCAGAAAAGAGAGTTTTCTACATGCTTAAAACATTTTATAATGAGTGTCACACCAAGGAAAAACATTTCAGTCGACAAGGACAAGAAGCAACATTTCGTGCAGGTTTTGTTGCACACGCGGAAGTCTCTTTTTGATATTGCGTCTTGAAAATATAAAACCGCCGAAGATTGCAACTGTGAGAGTAAACGAGAATTCAACTTTCTTTTGGACCAGAGAACATCACGGAAAATTAGCATTGGTAACTTTGACGTCCGAATAAGCAAATCTCTGTCGAAGACGTTTTCTCGAAAAGTGAGCAGACAACCAAGAAAGACGCTGGAAGTGTTGAAGCAAGTCCATCAACTAGTGGGATTAGGCATGGGCACAGGTCAAAGATGCTGGTGTCGTCAGGGGAATCCAGCGAAGCTGTTGAATCGGGAAGCAGGTCGGAATCTGACTGCGAGGCGCGACCAAGAAGGAAACATAGCCTAAAGCGCATCTGTCTTCAAAATACAGCGGAGGCAGCGTTTAGAACTGGAGCTTCAGACAGACAGGTTGCTTTGATCGTTTCTGCCGTACTTCAGGACGCAAGACTCATAACGCCTGAGGACAAAAATCTTGTTGTTGACAGATCTAAGGTACGAAGGGGAAAAGATAAACTGGGTGAGAAGATCCAGAAAGAAAAGGCTCACCTAGGCCGGGTGATTACAAGTATCTACTTCGACGGAAATAGTGATGCAACTCCTGTGTTAGAAAAATTAACGGCAAACTACGAAGACGAGAGATTACAGAAAAGCATGTCACAGTTCTACCGGAGCCCGGTTCAGAATACTTGGGTCACGCCATACCCACGTCAGGCACTGAAAAGGATATTGCCGATACTATATTGAAGCTTTTAGAGAAGAACCAGTAAGACGTGTCAAGTCTTGAGGCAGTCGGCAGCGATGGTGAAGCCACAAACACAGGATGGGATAACGGCGTGATGTCAGATACAAAGATCCCTAGGAAAGGAACTGCAGAATCTCATTTGCCTTCTTCATACCAGGGAGTTGCCATTTCGACACGTGGTTACCGAATTGGATGGTGGGACGACCGGACCCAATGCTTTTTCCGGCTCCATCGGAAAGAAATTAACTGATTCTGTATATTCACCGATCGTCTCCTTTACAGCCATTCCCGTTGAATGGGTGTCTGAAATGGAGAAAACAGATGGTTTAAGCAGCGACCAGAATTCTCTCTTTCAAATTGGAAAGGCTGTTGCTACAGGAATGTGTACTCCCGATCTAGCAAACAGAAAACCAGGACCATTATCACATTCACAATGGCTTACATTGCCCTGTAGAATGCTTCGCCACTACATCAGTACTGATAATCCTAGCTCAAGTTTGTGTCTTCTTTGCCAGTACATTGTTAAAGTATACGCTCCCGTCTGGTTTTCAATACGGCGAAATCCTTCGTGCGAAATGGGCGCCATGCATCTGTTAAGCATACTTAAGCTATCACGTTTTCTGCCAGAAAATCTACAACACATAGTTCATTCTGTTCTACAAACAAAGGGATACTACGCTCATCATGAAAACCTGCTGATAGCGATGACAGCAGATGAAAATCCGCATATTCGAACGTTAGGCTGGAGAAGGAAAAAAAGTGCCACAGGCAGAAGACTCCGGGATCAAGCAGCCTACGTGACTTCATTATTCCGAATTTATACTTTACAGTTGAAAATTACTACGACATGATTAATTGTCCTAAATGTCTAACAGAGACGCCAATCACGCAAAACATAACGAATCAGCAGCTTGAAGAAAATATCCAAACTTCAGGTACTCTAACAATAACATTCCCTTGCCATAGTCAAGCTGTGGAACGCACAGTGAAGCTTGTGTCCGAGGCAGCGTCGAAAAAGTGCGGCCAGAACGCAAGAGATATCTACGTTAGAGTCAAACTGAAGTCTAGAACAAGAATGAACCGCTTCGAGACCAAGAAGAACTACGTGGCCTAAGGTCAAATGTCCCGATGTGCAATCACTTCCCCGTGGTAAGTTCTGGGTTATTTTGCGTACAGAGCCAGATAAGCGAAGAGTTGTATACACGACTCCAAAATGCATTACCACCTGCAATTCTCCTTTTCCTGCAATAGCAGGCAACCCAAAAAGCTCGGCGGTTCGGTTGGTGGTAAATTGGAAAGGCGTTGGACTAAACCTCAATTTTGTTACAAATATATCAGTGTGGCAAACTGCAAATAACAGAATAAAACAAATTGTTAGAAATGACAATTTTATTATTGTGACGGAGTTGGATGACATCATCAAAAGTTACAAAATGACTTACTTAAGCAGTTCAAACAAGATGAATGGTAAGAAACAGATATCGGAAGAAAGCATTTCTCTTATTCCCCCACCCCACCCAAAAAAATAAACTCATAAAAAGAAAAAGTTACATAATATAAAAGTTTCATATAAAAGCCTAACAGCACAAAAACAAATATCTACACGAAACGAGAAAGAGAAAAACACAGAATAGGGGACACCAGTGGCGTAGCAGACTTGCGGCTCTCCCATGCAAGATAAAGAAAATTGACCCTAGTTGTAAACACCATTGTTATAATAATAATAATAATAATAATAATAATAATAATAATAATAATAATAATTATTATTATTATTATTATTATTATTATTATTATTATTATTATTATTATTAAAAAGTCGTTTCGTTTTCAAAATCTCTGACTCTGCATCAGGAAATGCATATAGCGATCATGTGTGCACCTTTTTTCAATGAGCGGTCCCAAAGTCCAAAAGCGATTGAAATCTCCAAGAGAGAGAGGAGAGATCGCTCGTGTGTAGTGAGAGAAGCAGTAGAGAGCACAGAGAGAAGATTGCGGTTGAAGATTTTGTCGTCGTAGAACTTCGAGATCAAATGACCTGCACGTTAATACTCCGGAAACCTAACGGTGCCAACAGAAGGAGTTGCTTTTAGAGAAAGAGCCAGTAGCCAGTCTTTTCAGATAGGCTGCTGAGAGAAAATTTACGAAATAAAATTACTCAGAACACAACATTGACCTACACACACTGCTTTCTATAAGGAATAGTCATTGTTTTTCTGTCGGCTGGACCCCCTATCGCGGACCAAGATTCGCACTGGCCGTATAGGTTGAACAGGCTTTGCCGACAGTCGGCTGACAGGAACTCAGTACTATTCTTTCTAGTTCGCATAGAGACAAAACACACAAAAAGTAGAGCAAATAAGGTCCTTTTTAGGTCCATAATACCTATATAGATATTCGGCCCTTCTTAGAGCCACAATCTGAAACAAAGAATAACAGTCCGAGATGCCTAAGCAGAAGCGATCAGCAAAGAAGAAGGAGGGACAGCAGAACCCCACCGCAGAGGAGATAACAAACCAAGAGAAGCCACAGTGCCCACAACCAGATGAAACCGTAGCAGTTGAACCAGGGAAGGAACGGAGTAACCTTCTACCCGTGGTGATGTACTCCGTTGGACACAGACTTCAGACGTCAGAGGATATCATCGAGGAGATAAAGAAGAAGATGGATGCTTCCGGGATGGAAGTAACTCAAATCAGAAAGAGGAGGTTTATGATAAACTTCCCTACTCATGTTGTTCGAGAGCTATTCCTACGAATTTTCAACCATGAAGATTTCGGTGTCCACTGCGTGATCGACAATGGGGAGGAGCTGCCGAACTCTGATGAAGAACAAGAAGAAAGTGGTCCTTTTCAGAGCCACGGAAAAACACTCACACAGGAGGAAACCTCACAGGTGAAAAGCCAACCACCACACAAAGAGAAAGACAAAACACAGGTGAAAAACCAAGAAGACGATCAACAGCGACAGAAGAAGGAAGATTTCTATGCTAGCCCGGCTTTTAAAGAGAAACTTGATGCCTTCAACAGAAAGTTTCCCCCAAAGGCAACACGGGCAGAAAACTCCACTCGTACCGAGAGCAGAAACAGCGCAAGCGGCCCTTCTCAGAGCCACAATGAAGAAGAAAATGAAGAAACTGGGAGCTTCATTGAAGTCAAATCCAGAAGAAGAAAGACAACACAGCCAGAAATGCAGGAGAACCGGCCCTTTCCAGGCCCAGAAGAGAAAAGAAGCACAGGTCCAAATCGCAAACAGAGGCAAAAAACCCAAACATTTACTTATGTTATAAAAGGGATACCACCAGAAGAAGACTTAGAACCTATTAAACAGGAGTTACGCAAGCAGAGCATTGAATTCTTGAATATCATAAGAATACAATCAGCAGATGGGCCACTCCCGCTCCTACGGGTCTTCACAGCAAATCCAGAGCAGGTCCATTTTCTGATAATGCATGGAATTCACATCAAGAGAAAGCACTACAGGGTAGAGGAATCCAAAGTACAGGCAAGACCAGACCCATGCTGGAACTGTTACCAGTATGGGCACCGTAGAAAGCAGTGCAACCAAGAAAGAGTTTGCTTTCGTTGTGGGAAAGCACATAGGAACACCTGCAACAGACCCATTTCCAATATGTTCTGCGCAACTTGTGCTACGGACGGACATCGGACCGGAAGTGGCAGTTGTCCCAAACGGCCTCGACATCCAGATCCTCCACAGCAAACAAGGACGATCTTCACAAAGAAGTACACCAAGGAAAACAAACAACAGGATCTTCAAAATGTGACGCATAATCCACAAGAAAAACAGAAGACAAGACAAGAAACCAAAGAACCACAACAGCAGATACCAGTACCAGATCACATCAAACAATATGTTAATGAAGCCGTCAAAGAAGCCACCAATAAGATCATAGTGTGGGTGTCCAGCCTACTAACCAGCGCTACAAACCAAGAAACCAGTAGGCAACTAGCCAGAGATATCAAAATTGCCTCACTGAAAATCCTGAATGCACATCTACAGCCAATAACCAGTTCAGATGGATACATGTACATCCCAGATCCAGAATACATCGATCCAAAGCAAAGGAGAGGGAGGAAGAAACTGACCATGACAAAACCAAGCCAAGCAGCAACGGGATGAAGGGGAAGAAGAAGATGCCCAAATTGCATGCTAAAAAATAACATAATGTCCCACTAACCAAAATAGCCCACCAAACTACAGACAATTAACAAGTTAGATTAAATCACACCCAGCTCTTAAAGTTGAAATATTACAGACAGTAAAATATGCTTTTACATGGTTTTTCCCACCCCTTCTTTGTGTGGTTTACCATGTAAATAACTTGAGCATGTGCATGACCGATAAAGGGGGTTTTCCTGGACTCCATGTGTTTCCGGGGTTTTTCCTCCTACTACCCAAGCCAATGGTGAGGTGAAAAATTCTTCACGCGCTTTCCTATCTTCTTTTTTACCCTTCTTTCTTTCTCTAATACACACTGTCCGGTAAATGTCTTAGGATAAAAACCGCGGCGCGACACCACAGACGACATGCTGCTTTAGATCTCTAACTGCATGTAGGAGGTGCACGTAGATATAGGTTGGTGCATCACTCAAGGGGGCGAGCTTTCTTGCTAAGGGGCCCTCTTTATTCTCTAATTTATTTCCGTATTTCCGTAAGAGAGAGAGACAAAAAACTTCATTATGGTAAATTGTAGTTCAAAGTTCGAAGCACTTGCTTTTACACGTGATTTTTTGTTTCTTTTTTTTAAGGAAAAGAAAAGTTCTGGCGCCTAAGAAATTACACCATATAATATTGCAAATTTGCAAGCGGATGTATTTACATTGCAATTTTTGGTAATAATGATATTATGATTAGAAAACAATATTGCAAAAAGTAAGTTTAATTTCTTCATCCATCGCAAGTCTTAGTGACCCTTTATACCTGGCCGCCCCACCCCCCGAATATCGATATCGAAAATTTAGAATGATATATTCATGTCCATATATTTGCGATATCGAATGTTGATATATGATAATATAGATATCGACGATAGCGATATATCGACATATCAGAGGCCCAAGTTCTGAGAAGTGTTGCTTGAAATATACTCGAATCAACAAGCAAATTCTAAATAAGTTCTCCATTTCCGTATCCAATGTTGAGGGGGAAGGGTGTGAACCCAAAAAGAAATTTTACGAAAAAAATGTTAAGATAAAAGTAGGTTTCCCGTTTCCCAAATGGAAGTTAATAAAAATATTGTTTATTTGTTGAGATGTGCAAACTGAATGTGAATAATAAGTATTCATTCACCCATACTCTTGTCCAGAGGCGGATCTACGATGGACTTCTGGGGGCTCGGTGGTTTGTAATACTCCTACTTAGAGCTACTTCTAAGAGCTCCAAACTCTGGAATGGGTGTTATTTATATATAAAATAAGAAAGATTCCTCTTCTGGGGGGTAATCACCCTGATCGCCCCCTGGATCCGCCTCTGCTCTTGTGTAGCAGACTTTGAAAACATTTAGTTCGTGTCTGAACCTGACGCTGCTCATCCTGCTTTCTAGGAATTTGCAGATGCAAAGCGGAGGAAGTTTTATTTGAAACTTGACTCGATTCCAAAAAGATTCTCCAATTCAAGTACAGTAACTTACTGTAAGCTTATATTTTACCCCAATAACTTTGTTCCTGTTATGTATTTTTTGGGGTGTTCATGAGAGAAGGAACTTGCAAGTAACTACAGATGCAAAAAAGCCGGCTTTTTTGAATCGATGGTTTTTTTCACATGAAAAGCCGGCTTTTTACGGAAAAAAACGAGAATTTTGAAAATTTTGGCTTTTCTCATTTTCATGATTTTTCTATCTAAATAGCTTTCTTATAGTATATTCTATAGTTAGGTAAGAATTCCATGACCTAAATGCCATATTTCGCTCTAAAATTCACCTTCAAGATGGATGGAGCACGTGTTTTACGAATTAAAGCTAACATGAAGAATGTAGTATTTGAGGGCAATTTTAGAGGCTATTTAACTTTATTTTAACTTTTGAGTTATCGACATTTGTTTTCTTCTTGGGTTCATTTCAGTTTGTCATCCGTGTTTCATTTCTAAGAGCTTAGTACTCTAGCTTCTAGCGCAAAAGTTAAACTTACGTTTCTCTATATATCCGTCAAAGCGTACGTTTTTCAATATATCCGTCAAACCGTACTTCCACATTTCTGTTATACTGTAGCTGTGCAAAGATTTAGCAATAATTTTCCGGATACAACCTTGAATACTAATTTATACAAATAATCAGTAGCGGATTTAGAAAAGTAATTTGGGAGGGGTTTCTCTGATTCTTTCGTTTTCTAAAATGTTCTAATTTTATTTGGGAGGAGCTTGAAGTTTATGAGTACAGTCATAACTAATATTTCGTTTCGTTTATATATTATCAATAATCTTCCGGATACAACCTTGAAGATCAATTTATATTGAGGAATAGTTGCGGATTTAGAAAAGTATTTTGGGAGTTTTTTTCTTACTAATGTTTTGTTTTTCTAAACATTCGTAATTTTTATTTGACGGAAGCTTAAAGTTTATGAGTAAAGGCATGACTAATAGATATTTCGTTTGTTTTAGACATTCCGTAATTTTGGAGAACAGGCTTCAGTCCGAAAGACCACCCCCCTAACCTTCGCAAAACCGTCACTGCTGGTAATTAGTAATAACGATTTAAAAACAATAAGAAAGGAAGTCGGCCAACTCACAGTACACGCACTATTTCTACTTCACATATGGAATGAAGAAAAGCTTTGTCAGAATGGTCGAATGCTGAGTTGAATCCCGGACTTCCCGATAGAAGCGCAAAAGCTCCACTCAGTCACGTTTGTTGTGCAGTCGTATTTATCTTAACTTAAATGTGTTCCGTAGTCCTTTTTTTTTTTTTTGTGATGTGGTGGGGAAGGAGAGTTCCGTAATGATATGAAGGGTGTGAGCCAAGAACATGCTAGCCAACAAATTTTCAATTGCTGAGTTATGCAGCACCAGATAGACAGCAACGTATTCCGCTTGGTTTAATCCTTCATGTATAGTCTTATGTGAAAAATCAACTTTCCGACTTTCAAAATGGATTGTGCAGCAGAAAATCTCTAATTTCTTAAAATAGTAAAATTGTGAGTTACCATGTTCTTACCTCACACCCTTCATATGTTGAATCCCTCTTGTTAAAAATTCAGAAACCTTGAGGACTGACAAGTAAACCTTACGTTTGGGTGAATCGAGTTGCTGACTGAGACACATATGAGAAAGTAGTACTAAATGTGGTCAGTATTTCAGTGAAGTTGTAGGTGCGAAGCTCCAAGGGTTTACGAGATACAGCTACCAGAACATCACATGGAAGTACAGAATAGTCTTCATACAGTTGGAGGTAAAAGCCCTGTAAGACCTCTTGTAACGACAAAAGATGAATAACAAATATAAAGGTACATATTAAGACTAGGGGGAAGTCATATAGTAAGAATATACCTGACGGCGGCCATCTTGAAATCCGCCATTTTGAATTAAGGTTAAGTTTTTAAAATAGGAATAGGGGCATGTGATACATGATTTAAGGCGCAAATTTAATCAGAAGAACAATGCTGACGTTAATTTTGATTTACGCGCAATTGGTAAAAGGTTACAGGGAAATTAAACATTGTTGCAGCATATGTATTAGTCCTTTACCCCACCTTGTAAATTTTGTGTTAATGATAATAATTAAATAAAAAGCAGGTGGATAAATATTAGGTCTATGGTAATACACAAGATGAGCAATAGTACAGTAAGGACAAGAGCGAGCGAGAAATAGATGTGAATAGGACACAAGAACAACAACGAAATGGCGTGCAAGTACAGCATCAAACAACTAACATTGTAACGCCACCATTGTATTTCTGATTAACTTTTAGCCCGAAGTCATCTTTTTCATTACTCTATTCCCATTTAATTTTGTGCTGGTTGATGATAAAGCAAAAATGGTTATACCGTTATTTATGGTAAAATTTGCTATTAATAAGGTGTCAGTCTTATGCGTTTTGTTTAAAACTTTTGTCTGATTCAAAATGGCGGATTTGAACATGGCCACCATGAAGGCAACTCTTACCATAGACCTAATATTTATCTACCTGCTTTTTATTTAATTATTATCATTAACACAAAATTTACAAGGTGGGGTAGAGGACTAATACATATGCTGCAACAATGTTTAATTTCCCTGTAACTTTTTACCAATTGCGCGTAAATCAAAATTAACGTCACCATTGTTCTTCTGATTAAATTTGCACCTTAAATCATGTATCACATGCCCCTATTCCTATTTTAAAAACTTAACCTTAATTCAAAATGGCGGATTTCAAGATGGCCGCCGCCAAATATATCCTTACTATATGACTTCCCCCTAGTCCTAATATGTACCCATATATTTGTTATTCACCTTTTGTCGTTACAAGAGGTCTTACAGGGCTTTTACCTCCAACTGTATGAAGACTATTCTGGACTTCCACGTGATGCTCTGGTAGCTGTATCTCCTAAACCCCAGGAGCTTCGCACCTACAACTTCACTGAAATACTGACCAAATTTAGTACTACTTTCTCATATGTGTCTCAGTCAGCAGCTCGATTCACCCAAACGTAAGGTTTACTTGCGAGTAAACCGTGATGGTGGTTATATAAAACTATAGAATTTCTAGAATATACAAAACCAAAAGCTCTAGATGTGCAGCCTTTAAGTGTATCATATAAATCTAAGTATTTTTCTTATGTTTTATTTTAATTTTATTTTGTTCCAAAAAGAGGGTATGGAATATTTTGAAGTAAAAATACTACATAGAATTTTGCTACTTATTTGTGTACTTTTTAAAAAGAAGTATTTACTTTTAGGGTTGGCTGGTTTACACCAGTTGTTTTTTTTTCTTTTTTTTAAATAAACAACTGGTTTAAACCAAACAAATAAATAAAAAATAAAAAGAACCAAAACTGCGAATCGTGTGAACTTCATGGTGACTTTTCCACACATCAAACCATCTGCATTAGTTGTATTTCCTTTTCACCTTTTAATCAAGGTGTCCCATGTTCAATTTTCGGTCGAACCACAACCCTTTTCTCATGCTTAAACAAAGTAGCGGTTCGGATGTAACTTTAAGCGAAAGTCTTCTCCTTGATAACCTCGGTATTACGTATGGATGTTAAGCCTAAACATACGAAACGAAACCAAACTGTATATTTCTGCATCCCTGAATGCCTGTTGTTTTATAAAGAAGCCAAGGTTGCTTAAGTATAATGATAGAAATTGGAAAAATTTATCGATTGCCTACGTAGCTTCCAACATTAGCTTGGATTGGACTTTCAATGATATGTACGTACTAAATTTGTAATTTAAAACCTCAATTTTAGCTACTGATTATGATACGTTGACTTTTAAATTTTACATGCAAAGCAATAACAGCATTTTTCCGTTATTGTTTTACATTTAGAGTAGTGACGGGATTTTCCCGCTGGCTAGGGCGAGAGTTTCCCAATTTAAGAAATTTACTGACCGGACTTCTTTAAGCTTATGGGAGTTCTTCCGGCATAACCCCGTTGTTGCATAATAACACCAAGGCGAAACAAACTTATTTCTGTCAATATGTAATATAAATACATAAAGCAAAATATCTAAACTCAAAAAACCTGGTGTAAACCAAAAAAGCCTAGTTTAAACTCCCCCCAAAAACAGGTTTTTGGCATTTTCAAAAACAACCATGGTTCTTGCCAACTTTGCTTACTTTTGTATGTAGGAGGTTAAAAAAATTTATTATTTACATTGGTTAATCCTTTGGAATTCATAATGTAAATATGTTGAGAAGTAAAACTGTGTGAAATATCTTTTCGAAATTCATGGTTTATTTTCGAGGTTTTATATTATTATCGTCATCAACCACTAATTAAATGACTTTTTGTGTTATAGAGAAGCAAAACAAAATCTGGTTTATCAATTTAAAGCAGAATTTCGAAAAAAGCCCAAAATTTCCCAAGCAAAAAAGCGAAGCAGAAAAAACCGAATTTTTCCCAAAAAAAGCCGTTTTTTTTCGAACCCTTGTATCTCTACAAGTAACACATCCGAAGTGTAACACTCCGATTTTGATGAAATTTGGCAGGCAGATACTATACACAAAATAATCCAATAGATGCTTTTTATTTTCTGCGGAAAAACAGTTTTAGGGGAGAAGCCCCCACCCAAAATTTTGAAAGTTGACGCCCGAAAGGCGAGCAGAAGTGAACCGAAGTGAATGAAATTGTGCACAGACATTGCAGACGTAAAAGGAAGGAAGACAGGCTTCGTGTTCTCGTGGAGAAAACGCGTGGGGCACGGACCCCTCCAAACCTTTGATCACGAAATATGAAAAGTGCTAGTAATACTATATCAGATGTGTGTAAAGGACATGAAGAATTGCAACCAAACTTTGTGTATGGTTAATATGTAAATAAATAAATAAATAAATAAATAAATAAATAAATAAACGAATACTGTTTTTTTTTATTTTCTGCGGAAAAGTTGTTTTCGGGGCAAAAGTTGCCACCCAACATTTTGAAAGTCGACGCCCAAAAGATAAAAAGAAGTGAACCAAAATGAATGAAATTGTGCACAGATATTGCAGACGTAAAATGAAGAAATTCGGGATTCGTATTTTCTTAAAAAAAAAAAAAAACGGTTGGGTGGGGCACGGAACCCTCCAAATCTTTGATCTGGAAATATCAAAAATGATAGTAACAGTATGTCAGATGTGCGTAAAGGACATGAAGAAATGCTACGAAACTTTATGTATAGATAATACGGAAAAATACACGAATACGGGTATTTTTATTTACTGCATAGAAACGGTTTTAGGGGGCAAAAGCCGCCCCTCAAAATTTTGAAAGTTGACGCTCGAAAGGCAAGAAGTGAACCGAACTGAATGAAATTGTGCACAGATATTGTAGACATAGTCAGGAACTACGGGATTCGTATTTTCGTGGAGAAAAGGACTGGGTGGGCACGGTCCCCTCCAAACCTTCGATCACGAAATATGAAAAGTGCTAGTAACAGAACGTCAGATGTGTGTAAAGGACATGAAGAATTGGAACGAAACTTTGTGTGTGGGCAGTAGGCAAAAAACAAACAAACACGGGTCTTTTATTTTCTGCGAAAAAACGGTTTTAGGGAGCAAAAGCTCCCACCCAAAATTTTGAAAGTTGACGCACGAAAGGCAAGAAGAAGTGAGCCGAAGTGAATTAAATTGTGCACAGATATTGTAGACATAAAATAATGGTCAAATGGGTTACATTTTATGGTAGGTCTCACTCGTTATCTGTACGTCTAGCCGATTCTCCAGTTTCGCAATATCGCTGTATCCATCGTTGAGCAGTCTTTGCAAAGCCGTAGCTAGGAGACTCGAGCTGGGTGGTTACTCCGGGCGCTAATACCAAGAGGGCGCCGAATGAGCAAGAAGAAGAGAAAAGTGTCGGAAATGAGTAAACGACGCGTCGCTCCAAAAAGATATTGGCGCCCTATTAAATCAATATTGTTGTCGATTTGCAAAGAAATAGATTTATTAAAATTTTTCCTGCTTGTTTTGCTCGAAACCCAAACGTTAAGAGAAACAATAAGTTTTTACTTTTTATTTAAAGAAAGTAATTATATATGATTTGTTAATGACCATGTGATATAGAAGGTGCCGAGTAATTTTTATATTGTACGCAGGAACATTCTCAAAATTAGAAACGGTCAAAGTTTGAAATATATGTTCGGCGTCTTCATGGTGATGATTTTGCTTAGTTAATCACATTTCTCTACCCTATCGGATTAATCACGATTGTGAGAATGAAAATATGAAAATAAGAGGCGTGAAGAGATATAGATACGTAAGCTTCTATTTGCGCGGGAATGTTAGAATTCAGTGTAAACAAGGGGAATCATAACGTTTCCGAACTTGAAGCATCTGTAGAATAGGGGCTTAAGGGTCACAATCAGCGACGTAGCCAGGGGCGGGTCCTGGGGTTCAAACCCCCCGAAATTTTGTTTTGTGTGCATTTAGCCTAATTTTTGGGAGGAATTTTAGGAATTTTAATATGAAATACCCTCATATTAAGTTTGGAACCCCCGAAATAAATTTCTGGGGTTTGGGTCTGGGCTACTCGTCACAACTTAACAAATTTCGTCCTTTCAAAAGACTGGTTACTACCAGTGATTTTTTTATTCCGTTGGTATATGAAATGCTTCCAATCTGAATGAATTTATTGGGATCATTTCTGCAACAACTACTTGTATCACCAGGATATTTTTTGTGCATATATATCTAGGTGTGTGATATTTTTATTTATCTGCATACATACAAAACATATACACATATGTGTGTATATGTGTGTTACTTATTATTAATTAACATATTAAAAATACACTAACTTTAAATTCAGAACTTTCATAAAAAAATCATTCATTAAAAAGTAATTACTATAATTTCAAACATATGCAGTAGCCAAGCTATATTTTGGGTTTTAATTACAAACATTAAACATAATGTTCACCTTCACTGATCAATATTGAGAAATTACCAAAGAAGTTTCCTTCTGAATTTCTGTTACCTTTCAAAAATATTTGTTATCGTAAAAGAATCGAAATGAAAATATTTCTGTGGTCACATACAGAACAAAATTACAGTTTTCAATTATTTCTGAAAATTGATGGTGTACCTATTTCGAACATTTTAAAAGACCATAGTTCCTAATGTATTGAAATTTCATTTTTTATCGATAGTATGAAATGTTGTTAATTGTTTAAACAGAAGGGAAAAAAGTCCATTAAAATGCTCCTGCAATAGTTAAACCGTGTTAGAAATGGAATTGGTGCACGCTGGTAGTGGCGTTGCAAAGTTCCGGGTCTCCTGAGCACAGTGGTGATGTAAGAAATTGGGTCCCGGCCATGAGGCACCAGAAACTGGGTCTCAAAATTTTGAGTATGTGTCTTTTCTATACGCCTATTAAACATGGAAGTGTTGCACGAAGGTGGTGGCGTTGGAAAGGTTCGGGTCGTTTGAGCACAGCGGTAATGTTAGAAATCAGGCCATTGCCTCGAAACCCCAGAAATGAGCCTCCGAAACTTTGGGCTCAGGTTCATTCTATTTCTCTTTTAAGCATGAAGTTGTTGGATCCAGATGATGGCGTTGGTAAGCTCTGGACACTCTTGGCACACAGGTGATGTGAAAGATGGAACCCGGGACCTGAGACCCAGAAATGAGGTCCAAAAATATGGGCTCGGGTCTCTTCTATTTGCCTCTTAAACACGGAGTTGTTGTACTACGGTGGAGACATTTGCAATGTCAGGGTCGATTGAGGACAGCAGTAATGTCAGAAATCAGGCCTTATATTGGAAGCCCTGAAAATGGGATCCCGAAGTGTTTTGTTCGGGTCTTCTATATTCGTCTATAAAGCAAAATGTTTCTGGAAGCAGGTGGTGGCGTTGGAAAGGTCTTGGTTATTTAAGCATTGCGGTGATGTCAGAAATCAGATCCGGGTGCCAAACATTTGGGTTGTGATGTAAACCTTTGCTGTGGTTCAATCTTAGTATTTGATTACGCGAGATAAAACCATTAATACAGCTATAAATATTGTTCTATCTTGCGCAACCAGGTATTGAGATTGAGCCAATTAGAGACCTCATTTCTGCAGCTTTGAGGCCAGGAACCGATTTCGGACATTACCCTGTGCTCAAACGACTAGGATTTTTTCAATGTTACCATCCGCGTCCACCAACTCCATGTTTAAAAGGGGAATAGAAAGAATCTGCGTCTAAAACTTCCGGACCCCGTTTCTTGGGTTTCAAGGCTAGGGATTCATTTCTGACATCACAATTGTACTCAACGGATCAAAACCTTTTAAATGCCACCAACTTCGTCCAACAACTTCATGTTTAATAGATGAATAGAAAAGACCCGAACCCATAACGTCAGGACCCCATTCCTTGAACTTCGTGGCCTGGGCCTGATTTCTGACATTACTACTGCACTCAGGGGACCCGGATCTTTCCAACGCTACCCACTCGCGTCCACCAACTCCAAGTGTAACACGGTCCCCCTGACGTAGGAGAATCGGCTCCATGCTTTCTTCATAATTATTAGGGATGGCCAGACGGATCCGGATCTCGGATATCGGATGGATCTATAATTTCCGGATCTCGGATCCGGATCCGAAGTTTCGGATCTTGGATCCGGATTCAGATATCTGGTTCCTGGATCCAGATCCGAAATTTTGAAGTTCAGATTCGGACTCTTGTTTTGAATATTTTAAGCCTTAGATTCAGACCCAGAACTAAAATATGCATTTGTATAAAATATATAAAAAATTTACTAGGTGAATTTTATCTAACTCAGTGGAAAGACAATTCAATTTAAATGACAAGAGATTACATGAAAATTTCATTTTCACATTTTTCGGGGTTAGACTAGTGTTGCGCACACCCCATCATTTAGTCTTTACTATATATTTAAATGTACTACGAGTATGCCACTTTCATCTCAAGTCAGTAGTTGTATAGATCTGCCTTTTGTTATATATTAATCGAGTTAGGACTAAAATTCGATTGTTTGATAGACCTATGAAAATATTTTCAGATTGAGTTATAACGTTGAAAAACTGCATAGTAATGCTGCATATTTTCTTTGCCCCACATTGGAAGTTAATGTAGTCTATCTTATACAGTCGACTCTTGCGATTAATCCAATGCTCTTAACACCTGCAGCATTACGCTAAAATCATGGATGTACTTGAATTTTCGTCATTATTTCTATTTTTGTATTACTAGTACAATAAATGCCATAAGCGGTATTTTACATAATATATAGACGCAGATCAGTCAGTTGATTGATTAAAGTTTACCGCAAAGCTATTACATCTCTAAGACATTGGCGGTCTTAGAACAAAATCCATGGCTTTCCCACAAAATCATAAATATCTCTGCATAAAAAGGACAAATTCCTGAGTGCCTGAGTGAGTGAGTGACAGATCACCGTACAGGCCAAATTGCTTAAGCTAGAAACTTGAAATTTGTGCAGTATATAGATTCTGTGACGTAGGATACCACTAAGGAAGGACTTTGGGAAATTCGACGAGGAAGGGGGAAATGGGGTGGAAAATATTTCAATAAAATGGCCATATCTCCGAGATTCTAGACGTTAGATACTTCAAATTTGGTATTTGAGTTTCTCATTGAAAATAATTTGATACTTGTTTAAATGTTTTTTGATATTTAAATTAGAAGGGGTAGGGAAGATGTAGAAAGTAAAAAAAAGGTGGAAATTGCAATTATCGCAATTGGTATAATAATATGCCTATATCTCGGAAACTTTAAGGGTTAGAAACATGGAATGGATATTTGGACTCCTCACTTAAAATAATTAGATATATATTTCATCGTTTTTTGATATGTGGCCCAGAAGGGAAGAAAAAGGGCGGGAAGAAAATTAAGTGGGGATTACAATTATTGTATTAATATGTTAAATCCTTTAAGGTTAGAGACTTGAAATTTGGTATTTGGCTTTCTCATTGAAAATAGTTTGACATGTGTTTCATTGTTTTTTGATGTTTAAGTAAAAAGGAAAAGAAAAGAGATGGAAAGGAAAGAGATGAGGATTGGGTCGATATCTGAGAACATCTGAAGGTTAGGAGCATAGAATTTGGTATTTGGGCTTTTCATTTGAAATAATTAGATATGTACTTAAGCGTTTTTTGATGTATGGCTTAGAAGGGAAGAAAAGGGGGCGGGAAGAAAAGATTTTTATATCTCGCAATCCTGGAATGTTAGAGAAATGAAACTTTTTTGAACAAAATTAGCAATCGTATGATGTGCGAGGCCGTAGACCGAGCAAATGTGTGGGCTGGGGGAAAACCCCCACGTACTCGCACTGAAATTCGGTATATCTGGGGATACCGGAATGTTATTACATACAACTTGATATTTGAGCTGAGATTCGGTATGGTTGTAGGCAGGCTCGTAGCCAGCCCAAAAATGTAGAGGGGACCCAGAAGAAGTTAGGGGGACCCGAGCCAACCATATTATAGTTCATCAAATAGTAACATCAACAATTCATATTTTCTCTTGATAACTGAGAAAAAATGTAGGGGTGTACTTAAAAAGATAGGTTACATGCGTAATTCCTGTAGTTTTTGGACTTAACGTATAGCAGACGTATAACTGAAAACGCATGTTTTATAATACTTTCTGTATAAGTATTCCATCTATACGTACTTTCCGTATGAAACAATGTAGGCGGTCAGGATCTCACATACAAATGGACGTATATAACATATAGCTGACGAAGGTAACATAAGTATATGCATGTGATATACGGAAAACTGTTAGTAGTCAGACATTCTGCAATGTCATGATCTAAGAGCAGTGCCTATGTAGCATACGGATAACGTATGCTTCGTACTGATTTCTATAGTAAGCAAGAGGATACCGTATATTTGTACAATATACCGCTGTCCGGAGAACGGATTTTTCTCGGTGAATGTTTAAGTATTTTGCATCTACTTAATTCTATTATCCCCCTCTACACACACACATTAAGTTAACATTCTGTAATCTACATAAATAACGTAAATTTTATTAAAGAGGTATTACTAACGACACGAATCAGAATTAAAATATAAATGTTTTAATAGTTCCACATCTAATACTAATATTAAGATCAAGAACGAGAGATGATCTACTGTGAAATAAGGAAATTCAACTTTACTTACGCTCTTGTTTAGGGTTAACTTGCGAAGTTGCCCTTCCGTTCTTATCAAAATTTTGAAAATTTGCCTCGAACAAATTGACAATTTGATTGCTTGTGTGCTCGGTAACATGTAAGTGAAGCGTAATTTATGTGTAATATCTTTTGATAAGCGGTTATAGACGGTACTAATTCGCAAGTAGAGGTAACTACTTGTCTCTGGGTTCAGGACGGTTGGATTGTGGATAATTTTCGAGTAAACATGCCTGCAAATGTACAGGGTCTTTGCGCTGGATGTGAATTGACAGTACTAATATCTGTAAAACATGATGTTGATAATAAGGTTAATCTTTTGATTATTCATTGTTTAATGAATGAAAGAACAAAGATCACCAACAATCGTTCACGAGTTTCTGCTTGAGATAGGAGAGCTCTACAAATCTAAGTACGTACTAAGGTAATTGCGAAGTAGATATAACCTAGCCTAAGTAACCTAGTAGTGCGTTATCCCACCTTATTTCGGCTTCTCGCTTCGCTCGTTTTTCCCTCTCAACTCCACACTCCTCATTAACTACTCACAACCGTGCTTCGCGCGGTCCGCCAGTCTCCCCTTTAGCTTAATAATGGATTTCCATATGTAATTGTGGTTCCTCCCCCGTACTCACACCATCGAGGTAACTTAACAGAACATAAAATGAGTAAAGTTTAAGTAGAAATTGATGATTGAAGATTTTATTATGTTTTTTGTTGAAAATTAGATTGACGGGTAACTTTGAAGTAATTGTCTTGTTTACAATTACAGTTGTATTTTTTAAAAATATTTATACTAAGTTCTTGTTAAAAATCTTAAATTAATCTCCGTTTATACAAATAAACCATCTGCACACTATACCAAGAGGACACATACCAAAACAGCTTTAAAAAATACTATAATATTATTCAAAGCTACACTGAGAAAAAAAATTATGCGGCATACGTAATATTGTATGTTACATTTGTAAATCCTGTAGGTTTTGGACTTAACGTACAGCAAGCGTATAACTGAAAACGCATGTTTTATAATACTTTCTGTATAAGTGTTCCATCAATACATACTTTCCGTATGAAACAATATAGGCGGCCAGGATCTCACATACAAATGGACGTATATATCATATCTACACATCTCTCCAGACTTGATTCTATTCTTTATTCCTTTATCGCTATAATCCCTTTCCGTGATCCTGCACTTCGAATATTATCTAAGAAGGAACTCTTGCGACATCTGAATATCCAGACTCCGGAAGTACGTAGAATTATCTCTGAACTGAAATATTTTCATAAAATAGTGAATGGAGACTTAAGATCGGAAATATTACTTCAGGAACTATCCTTACGTGTCCCTTTCCGCATCACCCGAAACACCCACCTATTCCAACTTCCTAGGTTGGCAATTATAGAGGGGCCTCATTTTTACAAAATATCAAACTCTTATAATCAAGTAACAACTAATGTGGACATTTTTTCGAGCTGTCCGGTGTTTGATACAGCAATTAAACGAGTTTTGACGGAATAATATTACTTTTACACTCTTTTTGACACTGTTCTATGTTGTTATTGTTATTGTTGTCTTGTTGTCTTTTTTCAACATCCCTGTGTGAAATGGCAAAGTTATGCTGTACCTGGGAATTTGTTCAATAAATAAAGAAATATAGCTGATGAAGGTAACATATATATATATATGTATGTAATATAAGGAAGATTGTTAGACATCAGACATCCTGCAACGACATGATGTAACACCTAAGGGCAGTGCCTATGTAGCATATGGATAACGTATGCTCCGTTTTAATTTTTGTGGTAAGCTAGAGTATTCCGTATATTTGTACAATATACCACTGCCCGGAGAACGGATTTTTCTCAATGTAAGTAAAACGCTACATCCATCTAGTATCGAGTAAAATCATCACTGCTTCTTTCTTGTTGAATTACAATATTATTACGCGTACGCGACTAAGAAATAGTTCCAATTTACAACGTTTTTATATGAAAACTGGCTACTTGCACTGGGTCCCCCACCCCAAGTACAATACAAAACATTTTGCTACTTCATTTCTCCTCTAAACCTTGCAAATTTTTACTAGTCCTTTCTCCACAACCCTGAACTTAGTCCTTAAACTTAAACATTAAATATGTTCACTTGCTATTACTCATCTAATTAAGGTAACTTAGCTTAACTTTATTCTTCTACGACAACAAACATATGAAAGTCTTTGCAACCATTACTTTTTCGGTGATTGTTCCACCACAGTTCTTCTTTTACATATCACGCCACAATAATTTGGACCCTACTAGAATCAATCGCCTTTAACGGAACTCGGAGCTCTTAATTCAATTCACAACTAATTGTTCCACAGTTAATCTAAGGTTTGCTGTTGACGAGGATATTGCAATGCATGTATGTACTACAACTACACAATAGAATAACAATAATCTACCGCTGTTACTGCAATCGACAAAAGATAAACGGTTTGTTCCTGCTCCTGTTTTTATGATTTGGCTTGCAGCAAGCACTTCACACTTCGTCTCCTACCTCCCAGATCGCTACTACAACTGTGGCATGAAGTACTTTGAACATATTCCTTCTTTTTGTAAAAACTTTCTTCAATATCTATTGTGTCATTTCATATCGAGATTCGAGAAGACTGATAAACTTTAACTCTTTTAAAATATGTTTAGAATTGTTCGTCAAATAGTTTAAATGGAAATATTCTTGGAATAATCTCTTTTATATTGCATTTTATTCTTAGTGTTTACACATGGAATTAATCGAGATTTTTTGCAAGCCTTCCATGACAATCTTAGGGGGGCAGAAAAAGTTTGGGGGACTCGGCCCCCCTTGCCACCCGTTGATACGAGCCTGGTTGTAGGTTCACGAGGTGAGGCCGTAGACCGATCAAATGAGATATCCGAGGGTCTAAGGGCGAATCCCCAGACATTTCTTATAAAGGCTTTTGTGCTGCGAGGCCGTAGTAACGGGGGTCTAGTGGCGAAGCCCCCAACTAGCCGCAGTCTAGTAAGTATATAAATGTATTTGCGTAATGACTAGAAATTGCCTGTGGACATAATTGCATAAGTAGCTTGAGAAATGACAATCCTTTAAAATAAAAATTTTAAAAGGGCAACAAAATGTACTCTTGGATGAGTTGTATATTATGTTTGCGCAGGGGCAAATCCAGAACGGACTCCTGGATGTGGATTCTTAGGGGGCAGTTGGGGATGCTAGCAGTGAAGAATTACTTAGATGATCTGAAATTGCGACAAATTTACTATTAAAGTACACTTTTAATGGTGCCACTGGGTAGGGGCAAACGACTTTTCGCCCTCCCCTGGATTCGCCTATGTGTTTGCATGAATGATATAGCTCTTTACAACCTATGCAGACTTAATAGTAGTGCATTGCTAATTATAAAGATACGTATTACTGGTCGAGGCTGCATATGGTATTTTGTATACACATACAGCTACATTAATACATTAATAACTTTATCTCTACTACAATTCTTAATACTAACTGGAGTGGTACGGTCACAGAGAAACATATTTTTAAAGAAAGAGAAAAACCTAATCAAGAGCAAGAAAAGGAAGTTGCTCCTTAATTTGATTTGATCTGTATTTTATGGGTTGTTCTATTAGCTATGGCCTAGCCCATCATGACAAGGAAATGGCCTCATTCAGTGACCACAATAACTCAGAGAGAATTACGAAAGTAAGCAGCCTGAGCCTAATGAAGAAGTTTGGGCTTGAGACTAAGATTTCATCTCACCATTTGACTAGTGTTACAGACAACAAAGGACAAATTTCCATCAGGACGACCGCTTTAAAAAAATATTTACTACCTTCGCGATCGAGTATTTCCACTAGAATCAAATCTGACAGTGAGATTGTTCTCATTAAAGTCGACAGTTTTAATCAATCAAATTTGGAGTAATTGTGAAATATTAAAGCACTAAAACCAAATATCATCAGTATAAAGAGAACGCAAAGCTGTCACATGACCACATACAACAAGAGTCTTAAAATCCTATTTTAAGCATAGGATTAAAATCACTTTGTCAATAATTTCGTAAACTTTGCTGATTCGGAACACCCAAATTTTCTGACACGGAGTTTCCGATCCGGATCAGTGTCCGGATATCCGGACACAAGTGGATCCGGATATCCGGGTCTGGCCATCCCTAATAATTATTCTCCGAATTGATTTGTGTACAAGGCAGTTTTGTTAAGTTGAACATCAGCTCAAAATAAGCCTCTTTAGAGCGGCTCTTAATTTTTAAAGAATACATAACAATCGCTTTTGGCTGTTGCAATGGTCTGTCCAAGCAGCTTGGTAAAAGAAATCAGCCTAGCTTAACAACAAAGAGATGTTTCTCTTATATGTTAAAAATAAAAGCCCAGAAAGGGAAAGTAAAAGCTTGGTAAGGTGAGTGTTGGGAACGCCGAATTCTACTTCGCCTCGGGCAACGAAATTTCTAGCTACGGCTCTGAGCTCCAATACTTATCGGTCTTTCAGGGTCTCATCCTTTACCTACAACAACGTAGTTTGATTAACATGTTATACCAAAAGGTTTGGAAAGAACCTGTGAGTGTGACTTAATGATAGCTATTCAATATATTGACAGAATGCCAGTCCTCAGTTTAGCAACGAAGCTGCTCTTAGGCGAAATATCACGTGCTTCTCTACATTTGTCTGTGCCTTGTAAATCGTAGCATTGTGTTTAAAGGCAGACAGAAACAAGGTCAGTTGTTTAGTTCTTTGTAGAACAACTGATAAGACGTTTGTGTCTTTTACACAAGTAATTTTTGCCAGATTCCTGTTTGAAGCCTGTTTACATTATACATTATAAAACAACATATCCAAAATCAGAGAAGCCCGGTTATTATTATTATTATCATTATTATTATTATTTACCAGAGTTAGTAGAACAGCTTCTCTTTGTTGCTAAAAATCGTAATTTGGCATTTATTAAAAGTAATATGACTAGGTCTAGATACAGGAGAGGGGATCTTTTGCCAGATATAAAAATGAGAACTTTGTTCAACAATGACTACGTATTAAATAAACAAACGTATTGATTGCACCTTTTTAAAAGAAAAATTAGTATAATTTTAAAAAATGCATTAATTGAAAAACTCTGGGGTAGTGAGTGCACCCTCTTTAATCCGCTTGAGAGCGTTTGGGTTCAAATTCAAGTAAAGCTAAGGTGTGGGAGAGCCGTGTTCGATTCCCAGTGGGACCTCATGCGATTCGGATCCCACGGTTATATCCACGTCTCATATAGCCTCGCTGCTCAAAGGGACGTTAAACTAAAAATCAACTCAACTCAAATAAAGTTAAGAGAATGATAAAGTTTCTACTGTTTTGGCGAATGAAATTCTACGTTAAATGATACTACATATCTGATAATGGAAGCATCGTCAGAAATATAGTATCCGATAGAGCAAACATTTCGTGGAGGATTTCTCTCATGATAAATAAACCTATTGCAAGTCGTTGAAAAAGGTGCGTAATGCAGAAATGCTATTTTATCGCGTGTGAACTTCTCGTTTCTGGATGCGCAAGTTGTGACCACACATATTCTCATCCTTGATCATCATAAAATAAGAAACCAATTTATATTTCATAACTTTCACAGACGGCACGATCAAGCACTGAACTTATTGAAAACTCACTACGTAATAATTAATGAGTGATTGCACTTCTTCTTTTAAAGCTCATGGTATAAGCTATCATAATATAAATTGTTACTCATGTAGTGTGTGCTAATATTTAGAAAGATTGATTTCTTTAAAAAAAAATATTGAAAGAATTACGGTGGCCTTGAACTGCCGCGTAGAAGACATGTAATTTATTAGCCTGTCTCGCAATCCACTTTTTTCTAAAGTTAACTGATGCACCTAACGTGCCTCATTAACTTGCTTATCTGCTTATTAGTATGTTTCTACTTACTTTTACTCGCCTTTTACTTGTTTAACTTGATTTTCCAATAAACTAAAACGACTGGGACACACACAAAAAAAAAAAACATCGAGGACAGTTAAATTTCAAAAGCTCTCCCACACGGAATCGAACCCGGAACCCCGTATATCAAAGGCTCACGTGCTAGCCACTAGACCAGCGGGGAGGACACCCAGTCGACCAGAATTAGGTTAAGCTCTTTACTTTTTTTCATGCTATCTAAAGTATAGGCTAATCTTCATTTCACATTGCAGATTTGGGTTTACTAACGAGAATTGTTATATTGCAACTTAATTTGGATGTAGTGGGCCGTGGTGGCTCAGTGGTAGAGCGTTCACCACTGATGCATGGGGTCCTTGGTTCGATCTCAACTCGCGCCAAGTGAACTTTATGGTGGATAAACACAGTGTGCGTGGGTTTTCTCGGGGGTACTGCCGTTTCCTTCACATTCTTCATTCCACCATTTTCTTCGTTTCTCATCATCACTGTCTCTTTTAGTCTAGGCGGCATAAACATGGGACGTAACCTTAAAGATATCATTTCATTTAATTTGGATGTAAAATTCTGAGTTAATTAGCATTCAAGGACTTTGCAGTACTACGTCGCTAAGAGATGAAAGTTGCTATTGATTTATATTTTTCGCTTATTCCATCTTTATTTCCTATTACTTTTCCATAAAATTTTAAAGAAATATTACTTACTAACTTTTTCTCCTAAGAACAAAGAAAAAATATACGTGACGAAACAAAGTTATTGAAAAAAATATAATACAGTATAAGACCATTTTTTCTTTTTAACACAGTTGTATCTGGAAAATCTAAAATAGTCCCCCATCAGCATCGACGAAATTCTGTCAACATTCTGGAAGGCCATGGATTCCTTCGCGGTAGAACTTAGTGGGCCGTGAAACGATGCAGGTATCAAGTGCATTTTGCACCTCTATTAAAGATTTGAACTGGCGCCCTCTAGGGTGATTGTCCAAGGAACAGTCCTATTAGGATAACTATAATGTATTTCGGATCAGTACATTTATGAACACTAACGAATTTGCAACCGAACCACGCGAAAAGAAAGGGTGTGTGCTAAACTTTTGGCATGATCCTAGATGTGTCTCTGAACTCTAGAGTGTCACTGAAAATTGAGTATTAAATTTGACCACCAAGTTTACTACTCATTTTAAAAGTGACTTAATGAATATATCAAGCATTCTCTATATATTCCAATAGTTCTGAAAAAATATTTAAAAAAACAAATGCTATTTTCATATTACTGATGTACTTCTGGAAACGGAATTTTATAAGTTAAGTTCTTTTACTACGTCGAATATTTTTATCTGTGGTCATTTTTTCTTTCTCTTCTTCTGTCTTCTTTTCTCTCTCTGTCTCACTCCTGTACCTCTAACAGATATCTGTTCGTTTCAATTTTTCATTGAGAAGTGTTTAAGTTTCTCCCTACATTAGTTATGAACCTCGATTCGTCTCATTTTATTCTTTCACTTTATTGATACTAATACATGTATATTTTGAAATTAGAATTGTGCTCATCTTGTTGTTGATTTTAATACGGAAGAAAGGAAACGAGAAGAGAGAGGGGTGGTCTTTTTTCCAGATACGATTATGGGATAAGAAGGGGTATATTGGATGGTCTAGCTGCACGGTGTTAGCTCCAACACTATTTGTTTTGTGTATGTGCAAGTTCAATAATTCATCATGAATAGAATCATCCATAAGTGTTTTTGTAATGAAGAAATAACAACATCAAATGTGAAATCTCTTTTAACAAACTGCTGAGATTTGAGAATCGACAAACTTTACACCTTTGGGTACCGATTACCTAGAAACCCCAGTAGCCACAATTATCCCGAGATTAACTAACTAACTTATGGCCTATGAAACCCGGAGGTTCAATGCCGCGTTCACAAAGGCTTTCCACTGACTTCTATCCACAGCTATCTGCATCCAGTATCTACTTTGTATTCCAATCTCAGCGAGATCCATCACAATATTGTCCTGCCATCTACGCCAAGGTCTTCCTATTGGTCGTTTTCAGATTGGTCTTCCACTCAAGACTTTGAAAGCGTTTCTACTTTCTTCCATTCTAGCTATAAGACCTGCCCATCTAAGCCTCCTAGACTTGACGACCCTAACAATGTTGGGTAAACCGAATAAATTATGTAGTTCCTCGTTATGAAGTTTCCGCCATTCCCCATTCCCGTTCCTCTTGAGTTCGAATATTCGTCTCAGGATCTCGTTCTCAATGCCTTCAGTCTATGTTCTTCCCTCAGAGTAAGCGACCATGTTTCGCAACCATACAGAACAACAGGCATGATTATCGCTTAGTATATTTTCGCTTCAAATTTCTCGATAGAATTCGCGACAAGAGATTTTGAACCGAATACTAAAACGAATTCATTGCTTTTAGTCTACGTTTAATTTCTTCGTGAATATGATTTTCGTCTGTTAATATTGATCCCAGATATTTGAAACTATCCACTTTATCAAAAGTAATATTTAATATTTTAACGCATCCATAATTTGCTGTATTACGGTCCCGACGCACTTCCATGTATTTAGTTTTCTCTGCATTTACTTCTAAGCCCATGTCCCTGCAAGTGTTTAATGAGATCTCTGCATTTCTTTCTATTGTTCTTCTTTCATCCCCTATTAAATTTACATCATCAGCACATGCCATAACTACATGGAAGAGGTGCCATAACCTCTTTCATGTAGTGTTCTGGTACCGTTCAACTCTAGGCCCTGGTTGCTATCTTTGATTTTCCTTATGGCGTATTCCAGAACAAAGTTAAATAATAATGGCGACAACGCATCTCATTGTTTCAGGCCATTTTCGATGTGAAAGCTCATGGACAAAATTTTCCTACCCGAACTTTACTTTGGGATTCATTTAAACATATCTTAATTAATCTAATTAGCTTTCTCGGTATTCCAAGTTCTGTAAGAACGTTGTATAATGTTTCTCTCCTAACCGAATCGTACGCCTTTCTAAAATCAATAAATAGTTGATGTACCGGGATATTGTATTCCCATTTTTTTGTATTATTTGGCGAATGGTAAATATTTGGTCGGTAGTTGATTGATTTCGTCTAAATCCGCACTGATAATCTCCAATAATTTCATCTACATATCGGGAATCAATCTTGCTGATACAATATTTGAAAGGATTGTAGGATGGATAGGATGTTGACAGAAGGGAAACACCTCCTTAATTATTATTGTCAGATCATCGCCTTTCTTGCGAATTGGAACAATGATTGATTCTTTCCACTCTTGTGGCAATTCTTCCCCTTTCCAGATAAGGAGAATGAGTTTGTGTACCTTGTTCCACAATTTCTCGCCTCAAGCTAAAATTCACTCAGCCGGAAGTTCATCTACACCCGGAGATTTGTGTTTCTATAATTTCTTTATAGCGGTTTCTACTTCTATTCGGTTGGGTTCTGGAATATACGCTTCTGCGGTGTGTGTTTCCCTTTCTCCACACACACTAATTTTTGATTGCGTTTTAAGCAAATCGTCAAAGAAATATTTCCATGTATTTAAGATGTTATCCTATCATTTATAACTGTACCGTAAATTTCTTTAATATACAAGCATAATCAGCATAATCAGCCCCTCTAAACGACCGGACATCGATTATGCTAGATTGCCTTCTTCTATCTACTAAAACGTGGTCAATTTGATTATGTGTTTTTCCGTCTCCTTATGTCCAAGTGTATTTATGAACGTCGCTATGTGGGAATTTTGTACTCTTCACGATTAGGTTTCTGGATGTTGCAAAATTCACGAGTCTAAAACCGTTGTCATTACTTTCCTTACGCAGACTTTCGTTTCCTATAATTGGTTTCAAGATATTCTTTTGTCCTACCTTTGCATTGAAATCCCCTAATAGAATTTTCATATGGTATCGCGGGAGTTGGACAAATATCCGTTCCACTTCTTCGTAAAAACTGTCTTTTATATCATCATCCTTATCTTCAGTTAGGGCATATGCATTTAAAACAATAATATCACACCACCTTCCCTTAAGAGAGATAAAAGAAAGTCTTTCAGTAACAAATTCAACCCGTTTAATTGCTGGTACTATTCGTTTGTGAACGAAAACCCCTGTTCCTAACTGGTGATTTTTATTTCCTTCCCCGTAAAAGAACGTAAAATTTCCTTAATTCACAGACCCATTTTCTTCCCACCTAACTTCCTGAACTCCTACTAGGTCCATCCTGTACTTCTCTAACTCACTCGTTACGGATTTTAACGCGCCTGCTCTATAAAGACTAATATTCCACGTTGCAAATCTCATGTCCATTTTCTTTTGCTGAGGTCGTGCCAAGTTATCAGTCCTGGTCCGAGACTTTTCTGAATATTTCTGAACAAGTGCTTTTTATACAGGATGAGCCCCATACCCTCAAGCTGGAGAACCACTCCTAGTCGGCTGTCCGCGAGATTATCCCGAGATAGGGAGCTTATATTTAAAAGAACAGCATTTTCAGCAAAATGCAGAAGTCTCTTAGGCTAAGAGAAAATAAGGAATGATATCTATCATTTCTAGTTCTATTAGTCTTGTAGCTCTGAGACTGTGGCAAAAATACTGATAGAAATAAGGACAATGAAAAATGAATATTTTGTAGAACATTCCACTTTAATATCACAGGAGTTTAATCTTCCGGTTTGCGTAGTTCTGAAAAATATAATGTATATTGCTATACTATGTAACTACTTGTACTGTCGCTGATTTGTGATGACAATCAGAAACAGAAGTAAAACGTAACTTACAGTAATGGTTTTCTATTAATAGCTTTCTATTAAGGGGAAAGTATAACTAGTTTTATTTTTTTAAAAAAATTAAAACAGCAGAAGGTAAGGTTACCCTGTAATTTTGGTAGAATTGTATGAAAGACTGAAGAGTAGTATCCCACAACCCGGAAAAGAAATGGGGAGAGAAGCGACCAACATCATTTAAAAATAGACAACATTCACATATTCATCTTGCGGGACAAAAAAAAAAAAAAAAAAAAAAAAAAAACGGAAAGCCCTAGACAATTTTTCTCAGAATAACAACATCTACAACATATCACAGTTTCATTCATTTGCACCGGAATCCAAATATCGTTATACCAAACTGTTTTTAAAAAAACTGAATTTGTAGTAGCCAAACGCTCATAATTCGATTATTATGTCCATTAAGAGTTTTACTCATAATGAGATCATCAACATATCTTAGTTTTACTCAACCTTACCTAAATTCAGAAATTGTTATAGAAGGATGTTTTCAGGAAAGTAGCCCTGTAGGGTCCAAACGATTAATGATTTGTGGATGTGTCCATTGAGACTTATTCTCAGAAAGACAATATCCACAACATATCATGGATGCTCTCATCTTGACCGAAAACTAGAATATCGCTATCTTCCACTCCGCTGCTATCAAAAAAGATGTTTCGTACTGACCAAATGGTCAGTCATTAGTGGATGTACCTATTAAGACCTTTTCTCAGAATCACCATATCCACAACACATCACAGTTTCAGTCATTTTTACCGAAATCCGCAACATCACCATTTTCGGTTACTTTGAAGAAAGTGGCCAGGTAGTGGCCATATTGTCAGTGATTTGTGGGTTTGCCCATTGAGACCTATTCTCGCATTCACAAGATCTAAATATATCAGTTTCAGTTATTTTTACCTAAATCCAGAATATCACCATGTTCCGTTATTTTCAAAAGAGTGGCCCTGTAGTCGCCAAATGGTCAGTAATTATTGGTTGTGTCCATTACAATATTTTCTCAGAATCAAAATATCTACAATATATCAGAGTTTCAGTAATTTAAGGTAAATTCGGAAAATCACCACTTTCGCTTACTTTAAAAAAGTGACCTCAAAGTGTCCAAACAGCCAGGGATTATTGGTTATGATCATTAAGACTTTTTCTCAGAATCACAATGTCTACAGCATATCACAGTTTCAGTCATTTTTACCGAAATCCATGCCGTCAATATTTTCGTTTTCTTTTAAGAAAGTGGCCTGGTTGTGGCCAAACGGTCAGTGGTTAGCGGGTGTGCCCCTTAAGACCTTTTCTCTGAATCACAACATTTACAACATATCACAGTTTCAGTCATTATTACCGAAATCCAGAACATGGCCCTCTTCGGATACTTTCAACAAAGTGCCTAAACGGACGGTTGTGGCTAAACGGACAGTAATTACTTGTTGTGTCCATTAAGACCTTTTCTCAGAATCAAAATATCTACAAAATATCAGAGTTTCAGTCATTTTTACAGAAATCCACAACATCACTATTTTCGCTTACTTTCAAAAATGGATTCGTAGTGGCCAAACAATCAGTGATTAGTTGTTATGCCCATTACGACCTTATCTCAGAACCACAATATCTACAACATATCACAGTTTTAGTTATTTTTACCGAAATTCACAACATCACCATTTCGGTTACTTTCAAAAAGTGGCTAAGTACTGGCCAAACGCTCAGTGATTAGTGGTTATGGCCATTAAGAACCTTTTTCATAATCACAATATCTATATCACAGTTTCAGTCATTATTGCCGAAATCCAGAACATTGCCATCTTCGGTTACTTTCAAAAAAGTGTCCTGGATGACCAAGAAGTAAGTGATTAGTGGATGTTCCAATTAAGTCTTTTTCTCAGAATCACCATATCTACTACATACCATAGTTTCAATCGTTTTTACCTAAATTCAGAACATCAACATTTTCTGTTACTTTCAACAAAGTTCCCTGGTTGTGGCAAAACGAACAGTGATTAGTTGTTGTGGTCATTAGGACTTCTCAAAATCACCATATCTACAGCATATCGCAGTTTCAGTCATTTTTCCCGAAATCCAGAACATCACCTTGTTCCGTTACTTTCAAGAAAGTGGCCCTGTAGTGGCAAACGGTCAGTAATTATTGATTATGCCCAATAGGAAATTTTCTCAGAATCACAATCCTACGACATATCACAGTTTCACTCACTTTTACCGAAATCCATAACATCAATATTTTCGATTATTTTCCAAAAATAGGCTCTGCAGTAGGCAAATAATCAGTGATTAGAGATTGTGCTCATGAAGACCTTTTCTCGGAATCAAAAGATCTACAACATATCAGTTTCAGTGACTTTTACGGAATTCATTTTCCGTTACGTTCAAAAAACTGGCCTGGTTGTGGCCAAAGAGTCAGTGATTAGTGTTTGTGCTTAATAAGTCCTTTCTCAGAATCACAGTATCTACAACATATCACAGTTTCAGTAATTTTTACCGAAATCCATAACATCAACTTTTTCTGTTACTTTCAACAAAGTAGCCAGGTAGTGGCCGAACGGTCAGTGATTAGTGGCTGTGCCCATTGAGAATTTTCCTCGCAATCAAAAGATCTACAACATATTACTTTCAGTGATTTTTACGGAATCCAGAACATTACCATGGTCCGTTACTTTAAAAAAATATGGCCATGTAGTGGCCAAACGGACAGTAATTTTTGATTGTGCCCTAACGACATTTTATCAGAATCAAAATATATACAACATATCACAGTTTGAGTCATTTTTACCGAAATCTATGCCATCAATATTTTCGGTTACTTTTAAGAAAGTGGCCTCATAGTGGCAAAACTGTCAGTGCTTAGTGGTTGTGCGGTTTAAGACTTTTCTAAGTATCACCATATATACAACATATCAGAGTTTCAGTCGTTTTTACAGAAATCCAGGCAACCGATATTTTTGTTACTTTTAAGAAAGTGGCCTCCTAGTGGCCAAGCGGTCAAAGATTAGTGCTTGTGCCCCTTAAGACCTTTTCTCACAATCACAATATCTACAACATATAACAGTTTCAGTCATTTTTACCGAAATCCAGAACATTACTATCTTCCGTTACTTTCAAGGAACTGGCCTGGTTATGGCTAAACGGTCAGTGATTAGTGCGTGTGCCCATTGAGATTTTTTCTCAGAATCACTATATGTACAATATATTACAGTCTCTGTCATTTTTACCGAAACCCATAACATCACTATTCTCGGTTACTTTCAGAAATGGAGTGATAATGGCGAAACGGTCAGTGATTAGTAGTTATACCCATTAAGACCTTATTTCAGAATCAAAATATCTACAACATATCAGTTTCAGTAACTTTTACCGAAACCTATAACAGCAATATTTTCGGTTATTTTCCAAAAAGTACCCATGTAGTAGCCAAACGGTCAGTGATTAGAGATTGTGCCATAAAGACCCTGTTCTGTTACTTTTAAGAAAGTGGCCTCCTAGTGGCCAAGCGGTCAAAGATTAGTGCTTGTGCCCCTTAAGACCTTTTCTCACAATCACAATATCTACAACATATAACAGTTTCAGTCATTTTTACCGAAATCCAGAACATTACTATCTTCCGTTACTTTCAAGGAACTGGCCTGGTTATGGCTAAACGGTCAGTGATTACTGCGTGTGCCAATGGAGATTTTTTCTCAGAATCACTATATGTACAATATATCACAGTCTCTGTCATATTTACCGAAACCCATAACATCACTATTCTCGGTTACTTTCAGAAATGGAGTGATAATGGCGAAACGGTCAGTGATTAGTAGTTATACCCATTAAGACCTTATTTCAGAATCAAAATATCTACAACATATCAGTTTCAGTAACTTTTACCGAAACCTATAACAGCAATATTTTCGGTTATTTTCCAAAAAGTACCCATGTAGTAGCCAAACGGTCAGTGATTAGAGATTGTGCCATAAAGACCCTGTTCTGTTACTTTTAAGAAAGTGGCCTCCTAGTGGCCAAGCGGTCAAAGATTACTGCTTGTGCCCCTTAAGACCTTTTCTCACAATCACAATATCTACAACATATAACAGTTTCAGTCATTTTTACCGAAATCCAGAACATTACTATCTTCCGTTACTTTCAAGAAAGTGTCCTGGTTGTGGCCAAACAGTCAGTGATTAGTGATTGTTCCTATTAAGTTCTTTTCTCAGAATCACAATATCAACAACAAATCATAGTTTCAGTCAGTTTTATCGAAATAAATAACATGAATATTTTGTTTCTTTTTTTCAAAAAGAGGCCTTGTAGTAGGCAAAAGTCAGTGATTAGAGGTTTGCCCCTAAGGACCTCTTCTGGGAATCATAAGATTTACAACGTATCACAGTTTCAGTCATTTTTACCGAAATCCAAAATACCATTTCGGTTACTTTCAAGGCGTGCACCCTGGTAGTGTCCAAACGGCCAGTGATTATTGGTTGTGCCCATTAAGACTTTTTCTCAGAAACACAATATCTACAACATATCACACTTTCAGTCATTTTGACCTAAATCCAGATCACCAACATTTTCTGTTACTTTCAACAAGGTGGCCAGGTAGTTGCCAAACGGTGAGAGATTAGTGGGTGTGCCAAGTACGAACTTTTCTCGGAATCAAAAGATCACCAACTTATCAGTTTCAGTGATTTTTACGGAATTCAAACAGCACCCTGTTCCGTTACTTTCAAAAAAGTGGCCAGGTTGTGGCCAAAGAGTCAGTGATTTGTGGGTGTGCTAATTGGACGTTTTCTCGGAATCAAAGGATCTACAATATCTCACAGTTTCAGTTGTTTTTACGAAAACCCAGAATATCACTATGTTCCGTTACTTTCAAAAAATTTGCCCTCTAGTTGGCAAACTGTCAGTAATTATTGGTTGTCCCCATTAGGACATTTTCTAAAAAGCAAAACATCTACAGCATTTCAGAGTTTCAGTCATTTTTACCTAACTAAAGAATATCAAAATTTTCACCTACTTTCAGAAAACTGGCCTCGCAGTGTCTAAACGCCCATTGATTATTGGCTGTGCCCATAAAGACTTTTTGTCAGAATCACAATATCTACAACATATCTCAGTTTCAGTCATTTTTACCGAAATCCAGAACAATACCATCTTCCGTTACTTTCAAAAAAGTGGCCTGGTTGTCGCCAAACGGTGTGTGATTACTTGGTGTGCCCATTGAGACCTTTTCTGGGACTCACAAGATTTACAATATCACACAGTTTCAATTATTTTTACCTAAATCCAGAATATCAGCTTCTTCGGTTGCTTTCAATAAAGTGGCCTCGTAGTGTTCAAACGGCTAGTGATTATTGGCTGCTCTGGTTAAAACCTTTTCTCAGAATCAGAATATCTATACATATCACAGTTTAAGTCATTTTTTACCGAAATGCATGCCATGAATATTTTCGGTTACTTTTAAGAAAGTGGCCTCGTATTGGCCAAACGGTCAGTGCTTAGTGGTTGTACGGTTTAAGACTTTTCTCAGAATGACCATGTATAAAACATATCACAATTTCAGTCATTTTTACCGAAATCCAGGCCTACATTTTCAGTTACTTTAGAAAAGTGGCTTCATACTGGCCAAACAGTCAGTGATTACCGGTTGTGCCAATTAAGTTCTTTTCCCAGTATCACAATATCTAATATATTTCACAGCATCAGTCATTTTTATCGAAATCCATAAAATCAAAATTTTCGGTTATTTTCCAAAAAGGGGCACTGTAGTAGCCAAGCGGTCAGTGATTTGTCGTTGTCCTCATCAAGACCTTTTCTCAGAATCATAAGATCTACAACGTATCACAATTTCAGTAATTTTTGCCGAAATATAGAACACAATCATGTTCCCTTACTTTCCGAACAGTGGCCCAGTACTGGCCAAACGGTCAGTAATTACTGATTGTGGCCATCAGAGTTTCAGTCATTTTTACCGAAAATCAGAACAGCACCATCTTCGGTTACTTTTAAGAGTGACCTGGTTATGGTAAAACGGTCTGTGATTCGTGGTTGAGCCTATTAAGTTCCTTTCTCAGAATCAAAATATCTACAACATATCATAGTTTCAGTCATTTTTACCGAAATCCAAACACCATTTCGGTTATTTTCAAGTAGTGCCCTGGTAGTGAGCAAACGGCCAGTGATTAGTGGTTATGCCCATTAAGAACTTTTCTCATAATCACGATATCTACAACATATCTCAGTTTCAGTTATTTTTACCTAAATCGTTAACATCACCTTGTTAGCTTACTTTTAAGAAAGTGACCTCGTAATGTGCAAGCGACCAATGATTTTTGGCTGTGCCCATTAAGACTTTTTCTCAGAATCAAAATGTCTACAGGGTATCACAATTTGAGTCATTTGCACCGAAATCCATCGGTTTCCTTTAAGAAAGTGGCCTCGTAGTGGCCAGACGGTCAGTGAATAATTGGTGTGCCCATTGAGACCTTTTCTCGAATTCACAAAATCTACAACATATCACAGTTTCAGTTATTTATACCTAAATCCAGAATATCACCATTTTCGGTTACTTTCAAAACAGTGGCCTCGTAGTGTTCAAACGGCTATTAAGTCCTATTTTCAGAATCACAGTATCTGCAATATGTCACAGGTTCAGTCATTTTCCCCTAAATCCAGTACATCAATATTTTCAGTTAATTTAAGAAAGTGGCCAGTTAGCGGCCAAACGGACAGTGATTAGTTGGTGTTCCCATTGAGACCTTTTCTCGCAATCACACAATCTACAACATATCACAGTTTTGAGTAATTTTTACCGGAACCCAGAACACCACCATGTTCCGTTACTTTCAAAACAGTGGGCAAGTAGTGGCCAAACGGTCAGTAATTATTGATTGTGCTCATTAGGACATTTCCTCAGAATCACAATATTTACAACATATCACAGTTTCAGTCATTTTTACCGAAATCCAGGCAATCAATATTTTCTGTTCCTTCTAAGAAAGTGGACTCGTGGTGACCAAACGATCAGGGATTAGTGGTTGTGCCCATTAAGACTTTTCTCAGAATCACCATATATACAACGTATCACTGTTTTAGTCATTTTACCGAAATCCGGAACATCACCATCTTCGGTTACTTTCAAGAAACTAACTAGGTTGTGTGCAAGCGGTCAGTGATTTATGATTGAGCCTATTAACTCCTTTTCTCAGAATCACAATATCTACAACATATCACAGTTTTATTCAATTTTACCGAAATCAACAACATCAACATTTTCGGTTACTTTGAAGAAAGTGGCCAGGTAGTAGGCAAATGGTCAGTGATTTGTGGGTGTGGCCGTTGAGACCTTTTCTCGGAATCACAAAATCTACAACATTACACAGTCTCAGTTATTTTTACCTAAATCCAGAATATCACCCTGCTCCGTTACTTTAAAAAAAGTCGTGGGTTCCTGTCACCACGGCATGGCGCGTCCTCAGGTTGCGGATCGAGGAGAAGGCCTCTAGATATAGAGGTTAGCTGCGAATATACTGAATAAGGAGTCGCGGACAGACGACAGACGACTGGTCCTCCAGCTTGGGGGTTTGGGTAAGGCTAACACCCTCATCCTGTAAAAGAAGGTACTTGTTCAGAAACATTCACAAAAGGTTACTATTCGTTTCAAAATCTCTTGTCGTCGCGAATTCTGTCGAGGAATTTTAAGCTTAAAATATATAAAACGATAATCATGCCTGCTGTTCTGTATGGTTGCGAAACATGGTCGCTTACTCTGAGGGAAGAACATAGACTGAAAGTATTTGAGAACAGGATCCTGAGACGAATATTCGGACCCAAGAGGAACGAGAATGGGGAATGGCGGAAGCTTCATAACGAGGAACTACATAGTTTATACGGTTTGCCCAACATTGTTAGGGTCGTCAAGTCTAGGAGGCTTAGGTGGGCAGGTCATGTAGCTAGAATGGAAGAAAGTAGAAACGCTTTCAAAGTCTTGACTGGTAGACCCATAGGAAAACGACCATTAGGAAGACCTAGGCGCAGATTGGAGGATAATATTAAGATGGATCTCGCAGAGATAGGAATACAAAGTAGAAACTGGATGCAATTAGCTAAGGATAGAAGTCAGTGGAGAGCTTTTGTGAACGCGGCACTGAACCTCCGGGTTCCATAGGCCATAGAGTTAGTTAGTTAGTTTGGCCCCGTAGTGGCAAAATAATCAGTAATTATTGGTTGTGCCCATTAAGACTTTTCTCAGAATTTAAATATCTACAACATGTCAAATTTTCTGTCATTTTTACCGAAATCAAGAACATCACCATTTTCGTTTACATTCAAAAAAGTGGCCTCATAATGTCCATACGGCAAGTGATTATTGGCTGTGCCCGTTAAGACCTTTTCTCAGAATCGGAATATCTACAACATATCAAAGTTTCAGTCATTTTTACCGAAATCCGGGCAATCAATATTTTCGCTACTTTTAAGAATGTGGCTTCGTGGTGGCCAAACGGTCAGTGATTAGTGGTTGTGCCCATTAAGAACTTTTCTCAGAATGGCAATATCCACAACATATCACAGTTTCATTCATTTTTATTTAAATCCTCAACATCACAATTATCGCTTACTTTTAAAAAAGTGGCCTCGTAGTGTGCAAACGGCAGTGATTATTTGCTGTCCCAATAAGACTTTTCCTCAGAATCTCAGTGTCTAGAAGATATTACAATTTGCGTTATTTTTACAGAAATCAAGAACATTACCACCTTCGTTACTTTCAAGAATCTGGCCTGGTTGTGGCCAAACGGTCAGTGATTATTTGGCGTGCCCATTGAGGCCATTTCTCTGACTTACAAGATTTTCAACATATCATAGTTTCAGTCATTTTTACCGAAATCCAGGCCATTAATATTTCGGTTCCCATTAAGAATGTCGCCTCGTGGTGACCAAAAAGTCAGTGATTAGTGGTTGTAACCATTAAGGCTTTTCTCAGGATCACCATATATAGAACATATCACAGTTTCAGTCCGAAATCCAGGCCATTTTCAGTTACATTCAAAAAGTGGTCTCATGGTGGCCAAACGATCAGTTATTAGTCGTTGTGCCTATTAACTTCTTTTCTGAGAAGTTACAATATTTACAACATATCAAAGTTTCAGTCACTTTTACTGAAATCCAGAACATCATTATTTTCCATTATTTTCCGAAAAAGGGCCCTGTAGTAGCCAAACGGTCAGTGGTTAGTGATATTGGCCATAAGGGCCTTTTGTCACGATCATAAGATCTACAACATGTCACGTTTTCGGTCATATTTACCGAAATCGAGAACAACCATTTTCGATTATTTTCAAGAAAGTGGCCTGTTTGTGGCGAAACAGTCAGTGATTAGTGGTTGTGCCTATTAAGTCTTTTTCTCAGAATCACAATATCTACAACATGTCACAATTTCGGTCATTTTTACCTAAATTCATAACATCAACATTTTCAGTTGTTTTTAAGAAAGTGGTCAGTTAGCGGCCAAACGGTCAGTGATTAGTTTGTGTGCCCATTCAGACCTTTTCATGGAATCACACGATCTACAACATATCATAATTTGAGTAATTTTTACCGAAATCCATAACACCACCAGGTTCCGTTACTTTCAAAACTGTGGCCCAGTAGTGGCCAAACGGTCAGTAATTATTGATTGTGCCCTTTAGGACATTTTCTCAGAATCACAATATGTACAACATATCACATTTTCACTTATTTTTACCTAAATCCAGACCATCTCCATTTTTGCTTACTTTCAAAAATGTAGCCTCGTAGTGTCCAAATGGCCAGTGATTATTGGTTTTTCTCATTAAGACCTTATCCCAGAATCACAATATCTACAACATAATGTATCACAGTTTCAGTTATTTTTGCCGAAATCCAGAACATCAACATTTTCGATTACTTTCAAAAATGTGGCAAGGTAGTGGCCAAACGGTTATTGATTATTGGGTGTGCCCATTGAGACCTTTTCTCGGAATTACAAGATCTGCAATATATCAGTTTAATTAATTTGACGGAAATCCAGAACACCAACATGTTATGTTACTTTCAAAAGACTGGCCCTCTAGTGGCCAAGCGGTCAGTAGTTATTGGCTGTGCATATTCGGACATTTTCTCAGAATCACAATATTTACAACATATCACAGTTTCAGTCATTTTAACCCTAACCAGAACATCAATATTTACGGTTAGTTTCAAAACGTGGCCTTGTAGTGGCCAAACGGTCAGTGATTAGTGGTTATGCCCATTGAGAACTCTTCTCAGAATCACAATATCTACAATATATCACACTTTTGGTCATTTTTACTGAAATCCAGAACTTCAACATTTTCGATTACTTTTCAAAAAGTCGCCCTCTAGTGGCCACACGATCAGTGAATAATGGGTTTGAACATAAAAACCTCTTCTCGGAATCACAAGATCTACAATATATATCAGAGTTTCAGTCATTTTTATCGAAATCCAGAACACCATCTTCGGTTACTTTGAAGAAAGTGGCCTGGTTGTGGCCAAACTTTCAGTGATTAGTGGTTGAGCCGATTAAATCCTTTTCTCAGAATCACAATATCTACAACATATCACAATTTCAGTCATTTTTACCGAAATCCACAACATCAATATTTTTGTTACTTTCAAGAAAGTGGCCAGCTAGTGGCCAAACTGTCAGTGTTTTGTGGATGTGCCCATTGAGACCTTTTCTGGGAATCATAAGATCTACAACATATCACAGTTTCAGTCATTTTCACCTGAATTCAGAATATCACCATGATCCGTTACTTTCAAAAAGTTGCCCTGTAGTGGCGAAGTGGTAAGTAGTTATTGGTTGTGCCCATTAGGACATTTTCTCGGAATCTAAATGTCTAAAACATATCACAGTTTCAGTCAATTTTACCTAAATCCAGAACATCATCATTTTCGCTTACTTTCAAAAAAGTGGCGTGGTTGTGGCCAAACTGTCAGTGACTAGCTTTTGTACCCATTAATACCTTTCTCAGAACCACAATGTCTACAACATATCACAGTTTCAGTCCTTTTTACCGAAATGCAGAATATCACAATCATCGGTTACTTTCAAAGCAGTGGCCTCGTAGTGTCGAAGCGGTCAGTGAGTAGTTGTTGTGACCATTAAGGCTTTTCTCATAATCACCATATATACAACATGTCACAGTTTCAGTCATTTATACCGATATCCAGGCCAACATTATCAGTTAATTTTTTCAAACGGACAGTGACTATTGGTTGTGGCCATTAAGACCTTTCCCCTGAATCACAATATCTACAACGTATCACAGTTTTATTAATTTTTATGGAAATCCGTAACATCGCCATCTTCAGTTTCTTTCAAAACAGTGGCCTCGTAGTGGCCAAACGATCAGTGATTAGTGGTTGTGCCCATTAAGACCTTTTCTCAGAATCACAATATCTACATTATATCACGGTTTCAAGCAATTCCAAGTTCTGCTGTTTGCAAAAATATGGCCCTGTAGTTACCAAACGGTCAGTGATTGGTAGTGTTGCTTACTGAGTCTTTTTCTCAGGATCACAACATCTACAATACATCACAGTATCAATCATTTTCATTGAAATCCAGGTTATCACTACCTTTGGCTGTTTTCAAAAAAGTGACCCTGTAATGGCCAAAAGTCAGTGATTGGTGGTTATACCCATTAAGACTTTTTTCGGAATTACCCAAAGAGATACTGCAGCTTACACACATGGGCGCCCGCAGGATATTTTCCAAGGGGGGGCAAGACTCTCTCTCTCCCTCGCTATATATATATATATATATATATATATATATATATATATATATATATATATATATATATATATATATATATATATATATATACTCTCACAATCAGCTTAAGAGACGGGTGCCCATAATCCTTTGTGTCAGACTGAATTATTTTATCACATAGTATAACTTCATTAATTATATAGTAAACATATAATAAGTAATCAATTCATTAGATCTTAGGGTAGCATTGACAGGAAAAAAGACACGTACAATTAATCTACCTAGCCTGCATTTCATTCATTGGTGTTCGTCGGACAGAAATTACAGCCAACGAGGACCCATCCTAGCAAATCTTGTAATTCCTTGCTCTATGAATACATTCTTGTTTTCAAGCTTACGTTTTCGATGGACACTTAATGTACACAGTCCACTGAGTATTTCCTCCTCCATTCTTGAGCGTAACCAAGTTTTAACTCTCATTAAAGTACTAAATAAACGTTCTACTGTGCAAGTAGTCGCTGGAAGATATGTTTCTGTTGGAGCGACAGCCGAGCCTTCGGCAACTGTGTATAGTTGGTGAAAGCAGTTGGAGGCATCTCAGCGATAATTTTCAAACATGTCCAAAATAATGAAATGTAATATTTTAGTTTTACCTCCAACGGTTATGCCAGCTAGACCAAAGGAGATGGTGATGATGAGAAATGAAGGTGAAATGAATAAAGTGGGAGGAAACGGGAGAACCCCGAGAAAACCCACGCACACGGTGTTTGGCCACCTCAAAGCTCACTTGGCGAGAGCTGGGATTGCACCAAGGACCCCATTACCAGAGGTGAACGCTCTACCACTAAGCCACTATGTCCCTTGTTCAAAATAACTTCAATGTGTTCTTGTACCTTGGAACTATTGTCTCTCCCTGTAGAGCATTTTTGACTCTAAAATAGCACTGTGTTTGGCCATGGTGTGCATTGATATTATAAATGTACCAGATGACGCTGAAGAATTAAATAATGAGCACGTTGTCGTGCGCTTCTGTTTCTACCAGAGGACCCAAGATATATAATTAAAAAAAAAATCATTATATCTTGCACAGTTGCAACTGAATTTCGAATGTGTTTAACTTTATTAGTGTCATTAATAGCCAAATGTAATTTATGGCTAGCACAGTGAAGAAATAATCCCTTAAGATATTGATCTATTATTTTATTCACATCACCTTCCGCTCCTGCCATTATGGGGCACCCGTCATAACCCTTTCCAAATAATTTTGAAATACCAAGGTCGCATTTTGACAAAAAGGATAAAACTTCAGTTGCAATTGCCTTTGCATTAAGTTCCTGTAGAGCCACAAAACTAGGGAATTCTTCTATTTTTAGTTGATTTACAGTTGTCTAATTATCATATACCTACTAACAACTTCTCTACGTCAGAAATGTACACACTTTCATCAGCAATTACTGAGAATGACTTTCTTTATTTGCTTCATTAACTAAAATAGTTTTTAATTCCTTTCCACAAACCAAAATCATTTCATTTTGAACTTAATGTGAAGTATATTTCACATTGCCCGATCGTCCTTCAATATGTTCTTTGAACACTATTTCCAGATTCGACACGAAAGGCTAACAGATTATGGAAAACGACCGAGTCTGATTTATCACCTCGAAGAGGTAAATCATGTGTTGTGCAGAAAAAGATGGAAGATAATATAGGAACTAGCATTTTTCTGTTACTTTCTCAGTCCGGAATTCATCTGTTCTATCACGTTCATTGCTTTATTGTCCATCGTATTTAAAAAGCATTTGGCCTTTTGAGCTGACTCTTTATGTCGTTCACATTTCATGTGATATTCTGCTGCTTCGTGAAACTTTTTATACTTAGTAAAAGGCATAATAATAAAACTATCCTGAACACCATGGTCAACATTGGGTTTAAGTAAAACAGACGTGTGACACACATGTCCCTTAAGAACAGAGTAGTATGATAACTAGAACCCATAATCCTTTATCCACTGATTGCTAAAAGGGGCGAGAACTTCCTTTTTAAAAAGTCTTATACCCTTTGCCTGTTTAAAAAAAAAAAAACGTCTTATATCCATTCTGAACACTACACCATTAACAGAGATATTTTTAAAAGAAGTCATCGACTCCCGAAAGCAATTAAACTCAAACTTTCATCACCAGAAGACCCTATAAATGTTAACCTTTTCGAAAATCCAGGGAGGGGCATTTCCCCCTTGCTCCCTCTATGGGCGCCCATGGTTACACATAACAATTCAGCCTCGATGCTCAAACAGGGCGTTAAACTTTCTCATATCTAAATGCTGCAACAACATCCACTAATACTACTTCTATCATTCATTTCAACAATTTACTTTGACAATTTAGATTTGAATGCTCTTGACTATTGTTTCTACATAATACTTGCTATTTTATTATGATCGAAACAAGAGTTTTACAATATATCCCAGTCATTATACATTAAAAAAAAACATCAAGCAAATGATTTTCTATACCTTTAGGACTCAAAATATATAAAGTCCCCAAAAATAAAATTTGTGCTCAAGCCGCCGTCTTGAAAAATGGCTGAACATTCCATATTTACAAAGGAAATCGCAAATTTAGGTTTAAAATAATTTAGCAAACACACTAATTGGTCAATTAGTACAAGTTATACCTCGTTAGAATCACAATAAAATAAGCTTTCATACGACATATAGCAGTTGTCCGTAGTACCTATTAAAGGAAAGTAATGGCGGGAAATATTAAAGATTTAGTGCCCAAAATTCTCTTTTCTCGAAGTTTTCGGCTATAACATGGCAACACTGGATAGAAATCATGCCCAAAAATGTGTACAAGCACACTGATACATAATAAATATATTCTGAAAGTTAAACATTATTTCGACAAAACTAAAAGGAATAATAATTTGCAGTTCTTATAACTGCCTTTGCCTGAACTGCGTAAATAACTTTATAATGACATTTAGCAAAGAGATTTTTTTCACCATTCCACATGCATCTATAATATGAGTTATTCATCTCTCGAGTCAAAATAAAATAAGCGTTCGATTAAAGCGTTGTTGTTTAAAGTGTTTAATATGAGGAAGTACTGGAGGAAATTTTCGGGAAGTTAACTCTAAAAATACCTTCTTTTTGAATTTTTGTTGTTACAGTCAATACTGCATGGAAACAAGATAAAAAATTTGTAAATAGACATTAACAGATATTAAACATAATTTTGGAAGTGTCCAGTCTTTCCAGAAACAGTGGGAGATCACAGTATTATAGGTATTACTGTATCGTAATATACGAAAGAAAATATGACTGGCAGTCAGGAAGGCTTCAAATTTTTATTCGAAAAGTTACGAAGATTTTGTTATAGCTCTTTTACATTTCTCAAATAAAAGCTATAAAACAAGATGAAGAGAAAAAATGTAAGTCGTGACTGGGAAATGTAGTTGCTATACTTTTGAATTGAAATCTTGTAATTTTAATAATTACGGAATTAAAACTAAATAAATGAATTTTGAAAATACTTGAAATTCCTATATATGCTTTAAGTATTAACTCATTCATATCGGACTTCAGAACAGAAACATCAAACCAATTAAATTACCGTGTCTATAGCGACACTCTCAGTCACGACCACTTTTCAGTTTTATTAGAAAGGGAAAAAGAAAGAGTGAGAAAGAAAAAGAAGACAGGAGAAAGGAGGAAAAGAGAAAGAGGAATAGGATGAAAGAAAAGGAGCTAGGGGTAACGGATTACTGAACAATTATGAAGACATGGTAAAGGAACTTGAATAGTTATTAGAAGGTGATTCATATTCAATGGTCATTATTTGAGAATCAATTCTGAAGTGATCCAGTAAAGACACATGTTCCCTCATACGACCCCGACCTGGATCCAGGCAACTGCACAAGTAGGAGTTGCCCTAACCCAGCCCAGGTGACGAGAAGTTTTAATTAAATTATTTGTCTATTGTTTTGAAATGTTGAATAATTTGTATCCAGTATATGAACTTCTAAAATGGGGATCGAACACGCACTTAAATCAGCCAAGAAAAAAAATCAAAGTGTATATTTTCCACAAATAGATGTTTTGAGATTTCTGAAAAGACTGTCGTAATGCTGGCTCATCCTGTTATTTTGGCTTTACTCCTAGAGCCAATGTAAACTACTTTAGAATCGGTTATCTTCCATAACCTTCGTCATATACTAACACATATGAGATGCAATTTACACACTTATTATGAATATTATCAATATTAATATCAAATCAATATTAAATGCTACTACTTAAGACTAAATTTGCCATTCATTCACAATCACTCACATATATACAGGACAGCGTATTAACATGGGTAATAATAGTTTTAAAAGAAAGCATCTTCCTACAATTTGGTGAATATTTATTACATTTACTAAGAAATAAAGACACAGAATTTCATAAATATGAAATAAGTATATATTGACATGGATCAATTCAAATACGAAATTGCATAAGAGTAATGTAGTAATATACACACCTATACTTATATATTTTTGTTAATAGACATGCTCAAAAGAAGAAAAAGGAAATTATATTTTTATTTAGCTTTTGCTAAATAAAACTAAACTTGTTAATAAGTTTAATATAGAAATTTGACGAATGGAAAGAAAAGAAAAACATCTTAAAATGACGATTTGTAATGAGTCTCTATCTCATTTTTGAGTATTTTGTAAGTTATTTTAAACGAGTCCTTTCTCGTACTTCAGGTTAACTATAATATTCCGTATATCGTCAGAGCACCCTTTCTGGTGTCCACATTTTTCACTTTTCCATTTCTTATCTTTGCACATAAGGATGTATATACGTTAATCATATTTATTCGATTTTATAAGGAATTAAACATATATTCAGTTTGTAAAAGTATTCATCAACACTTCTCCTATTTCGGGGGCTTAAGAGATCAAAGTCTCGTCAATCGTATCATGATGTCCATGTTACGTATTCTGGCATTGACTTGATATCACATTCATTATATTCCAATAAATGTCGCTTTGTACTACTAATTACACACATTTATCGTTAGACTTGCACTATATATATGCCTGCATGATAATTTTCTAAGTTCAGAAGGATTTTTGCTGGTATGGTAAACACAACTATTAAGATGGAAACACTGGTGAAGTTTGAGGATTCGTATGGGAAGGACGGAAATTGAAGTGTAGTTCTATACAAGGATTTTAGTTTACTAATTTGATGGTTGATTCAAGGAAACATTAGGGTTACGATGACCTGCCTAAATCCCATTCTACATGCAGTTAGTATATTACATACCTTGTTAGTTGTTGCATAGACTACTTAATTTCATTACAAAGTTTGACGAGAATATCTAACATGCGGCGGTATTTTACTTTTCCATTTTATGTATTTTTATCGGATATTTCGTAACTATGGCAACCAGGAACCTTTCGGGGTAAGGTACTAAGACCCTTTACACATATTTATCTACTCACTTCAACATTATACATTTTACTTCAAAATTAAATTCATATTCCACTCATATTCATATCTTGATATATATATATATATATATATATATATATATATATATATATATATATATATATATATATATATATATATATATATATATATATATATATATATATATATATATATATATATCTTATATATAAAAGAGAACGCACAAATCCTTTGTTCCCTCATCACGCTAATACGGCTGAACCAATTTCTTTCATTTTTGGGGGGTTATTAGGATTTGGACCCTAGATGGTTTTTATCATATCACTTTAATTTTCAATTACCAGTGTCTTGAGATAATTGACCATTCAAGTGTCCATAACGTACAAATCCTTTGTTAGTTCATCATAGGTAAAAATAAACGTATTTATATGCAACCCGCATGACCGTGTCACTCGGCGGGTTAACATAAATGACAGGCGATATAATGTTAACATTTACTGCAATCTACTATGGTTTTTATCATATCACTTGAAAGCGAAAAAGTAAAAATTATCTAATTAACAAGGTTTATTGCGTTCCGGGGTGACCCCAGCGAAGCGGGGTGAACGCTGCTAGTATATATATATATATATATATATATATATATATACTATGTGATCAAAAGTATCCGGACACCTGGCTGAATATGACTTACAAGTTCGTGGCGCCCTCCGTCGGTACTGCTAGAATTAAATATGGTGTTGGCCCACCCTTAGCCTTTATAACAGCTTCCACCTCGCAGGCATACGTTCAATCAGGTGCTGGAAGGTTTCTTGGGAAATGGCAGCCCATTCTTCACGGAGTGCTGAACTGAGGAGAGGATCGATGTGGGTCGGTGAGGTCTAGCACGAAGTCGGCGTTCCAAAGCATCACAAAGGTGTTTTATATAGGATTTAAGTCAGGATTCTGTGCAGACCATTCCATTATAGGGATGTTATGCTCGTATAACCACTCCGCCACAGGCCGTGCAGTATGAACAGGTGCTCGATCGTGTTGAAAGATGCAATCGCCATTCCCGAATTACTCTTCAACAGTGGGAAGCAATAAGGAGCTTAAAACATCAATGTAGGCTTGCGCTGTGAGAGTGCCATGCAAAACAACATGCGGTGCAAGCTCCCTCCAAGAAAAACACGACCACGCCATAACACCACTACCTCCGAATTTTACTGTTGGCAATACAGACGCTGATAGGTTACGTTCACCAGGCATTCGCCATACCCACACCCTGCCATCGGATCGCCACACCGTGATACGTCACTCCACACAACGTTTTTCCACTGTTCAGTCGTCCAACGTTTACGCTTCTTACACAAAGCGAGGCGTCGTTTAGCATTTACCTGCGTGATGTATGGCTTATGAGCAGCCGCTCGACCATCACATCCAAGTTTTCTTACCTCACGTCTAATTGTCATGATACTTCAAGTGGATCCTGATGCAGTTTGGAATACCTGTGTGATGATCTGGATTGATATCTGCCTATTACACCTTACGACCTTGTTCAACTGTCGGCGGTCTTTGTTAGTCAACAGACGAGGTCGACCTGTATGCTTTTGTGCGGTACGTGTCCCTTTACGTTTCCAGTTTACTATCACATCAGACACAGTGGACCTAGGGATGTTTAGGAGTGTGGAAATCTCGCGTACAGACTTCTGACAGAAGTGACACCCAATCACCAGAGCACGTTCGAAGTCCGTGAGTTCCGCGGAGCGTCCCATTCTGCTATCTCATGATGTCTAATGACTACTGAGGTCGCTGATAATTAGTTCCTGGCAGTAGGTGGCAGTACAATACACCTAATATGAAAAATATAGGGGTGTCCGGATACTTTTGATAACATAGTGTATATTTTAATAATTATTCAATCTTTCAAATTATTAACGCGAAAAATTCAGCTTTAAGGCTGCAGCACTTTACATAAAAGATCCTACTATTGTGCATATACAAATTAAACTAATTACCCGCGCATAATGATAAAATTAGAATTCTCAAATATTTCATATAAACAGGAAGACATTTAAATAGTATGGCAGGCACGTAAACACATAATATGTATAAACATATAATTCGTAATGTTAACACTATGTTTGTACCCAGAACAACTACATCAACATCTACATTTGTGATTATCAATGAAACAAATGTAGAAACTGATAATCTGTAGTAATTCTGAATGAATAACGGAAGAAGAAAAGTAAAATTACATCGGGTACTGAACCATTGCTCACCACTGCAGTGGGTCGGAATATGATGTAAAACGTTCCCTTGACCTTCCACATTAACGAATACCTCTACAAGTAGAGTCTCGCGACATCTCAGCTGGTAAGTTAAGTACAAATGATACATGTCAATGATTGATGTATGTTAAGTGCAAATCTCGGGGAGGGAGGTTAAAAATAAAAAATCTTGAAGAAGAGAATAGAGGAATAAATAGAGAAGAGAAAGAAAAAGCAAAAGCTGAGCCAAAGGAATAAGCTAGAACACTAAAACTACAAAGGTAAGTGGCCGAATTTCAACATACTACAATCCGCAGCCAAATATAGTTCATATGGCGAAGAAAGTGGCCTACTAAAATGGGTAGCCTAAGATAAATGTCTCCAAACCCACAGCACTTCGCGCTGTATCCGGCTGAGACCTTGGAGACTCCAGCTCTACCGTGAAGTCAGTGTGATTTCTTAAGAATTTTAAAAAAATATCCGACCCCTCAGAAACTAAGATGAGTTCCGAAGAAAGTATGGAAAACTAGACTAAAGTTAATAAAACAGAAGAAATCCTAACACGGATTCGCCAAATTAAAATAAAATTAAAAAATAAATTTTGTACTAGTAAGTAGAGATGCAAAAAAGCCGGCTTTTTTGAATCGATGGTTTTTTTCACATAAAAAGCCGGCTTTTTTTGGGAAAAAACGAGAATTTTGGAAATTTTGGCTTTTTTCATTTTCATGATTTTTCTATCTAAATAGCTTTCTTATAGTATACTAGCAGCGTTCACCCCGCTTCGCTGCGGTCACCCCGGAACGCAATAAACTTTGTTACTTAGATAATTTTTACTTTTTCGCTTTCAAGTGATATGATAAAAACCATAGAAGATTGCAGTAAATGTTAACATTATATCGCCTGTCATTTATGTTAACCCGCCCCGCTTCGCTGCGGTCACCCCGGAACGCAATAAACTTTGTTACTTAGATAATTTTTACTTTTTCGCTTTCAAATTGCAGTAAATGTTAACATTATAGCGCCTGTCATTTATGTTAACCCGCCGAGTGACACGGTCATGCGGGTTGCATATAAATACGTTTATTTTTATACCTATGATGAACTAACAAAGGATTTGTACGTTATGGACACTTGAATGGTCAATTATCTCAAGACACTGGTAATTAAAAATTAAAGTGATATGATAAAAACCATCTAGGGTCCAAATCCTAATAACCCCCCAAAAATGAAAGAAATTGGTTCAGCCGTATTAGCGTGATGAGCTAACAAAGGATTTGTGCGTTCTCTTTTATATAATAGATTCTATACTTAGATAAGAATTCCATGACCTAAATGCCATATTTCGCTCTAAAATTCACCATCAAGATGGATGGAGCACATGTTTTACGAATTAAAGCTAACATGAAGAATGTAGTATTTGAGGGCAATTTTAGAGGCTATTTAACTTTATTTTAACTTTTGAGTTATCGATATTTTTTTCTTCTCGATATCATTTCAGTTTGTTGTCTGTTTCATTTCTAAGAGCTTAGTACTCTAGCTTTTAACGCAGAAGTTAAACTTACATTCTTCTATATATCCGTCAAAGCGTACGTTTTTCAATATATCCGTCTAACCGTACTTCCACATTTCTGTTATACTGTAGCTGTGCAACGATTTAGAAATAATTATCCGGATACAACCTTGAATACTAATTTATACAAATAATCAGTAGCGGATTTAGAATCGTACTTTGGGACGGGTTTCTCTAAATGTTTCATTTTCTAAAATCTCCTAATTTTATTTGGGAGGAGCTTGAAGTTATGAGTACAGGCATAACTAATACTGTATTTCGTTTCGTTTATATATTTAGCGATAATCTTCCGGATACAACCTTGAAGATCATTTTATACTGAGAATCAGTGGCGGATTTAGAAAAGTATTTTGGGAGGATTTTTTTCTTACTAATGTTAGTTTTTCTAAACATTCGTAATTTTTATTTGACGGCAGCTTAAAGTTTATGAGTAAAGTCATAACTAATAGATATTTCGTTTGTTTTAGACATTCCGTAATTTTGGGGAACAGGCTTCAGTCCGAAAGACCGCCCCCCCTAACCCTCGCAAAACCGTTACTGCTGGTAATTAGTAATAATAACGATTTAAAAACAATAAGAAATGAAGTCAGCCAACTCACAGTACACGCACTATTTCTACTTCATAGATGGAATGAAAAAAAGTTTTGTCAGAATGCTCGAATGCTGAGTTGAATTCCGGACTTCTCCATAGAAGCGCAAAAGCTCCAGTCAATCATGTTTGTTGTGCAGTTGTATTTATCTTAACTTAAATATAATCCGTAGTCCTTTTTTTGTGTGTGTTGGTGGGGTGGGGAGAGTTCCATAATGATATGAAGGGTGTGAGCCAAGAACATGGTAACTAACAAATTTTCAATTGCTGAGTTACGCAGCATCAGATAGGCAGCAACGCATACCGCTTTGTTTAATCCCTCATGTATAGACTTTTTTAAAAATCAGCTTTCCGACTTTCAACATGGATTGTGCAGCAGAAAATCTCTAATTTCTTAAAATAGTAAAATTATGGGTTACCATGTTCTTATCTCACACCCTTCATGTTCAATCCCTCTTGTTAAAAATACAGAAAACTTGAGGACTGAATAAACCGTGATGGTGCTTATATAAAACTGTAGAATTTCAAGAATATACAAAACCAAAAGCTCTAGGTGTGCAGCCTTTAAGTGTATCATATAAATCTAAGTATTTTTCTTATGTTTTATATTAATTTTATTTTGTTCCAAAAAGAGGGTATGGAATATTTTGAAGTAAAAATACTACATAGAATTTTGCTGCTTATTTGAGTATTTTTTTAAAAGAAGTATTTACTTTTAGGGTTGGCTGGTTTGCACCAGCTGTTTTTCTTCTTTTTTTAAATAAACAACTGGTTTAAACCAAAAAAATAAATAAATAAATAAATAAATAAAAGGTACGAAAAATGCGAATCGTGTGAACTTCATGGTAACGTTTCCATACATCAAACCATCTGCATTAGTTTTATTTCCTTTTCACCTTTTAATCAAGGTGTCCCATGTTCAATTCTCGGTCGAACCACAACCCTTCTTTCATGCGTAAACAAAGTAGCGGTTCGGATGTCACTTTAAGCGAAAGTCTTCTCCTTGATAACCTCGGTATTACATAAGGATGTTAAGCCTGAACATACGAAACGAAACTAAATTGTATATTTCTGCATGCCTGAATGCCGGTTGTTTTATAAAGAAGCCAAGGTTGCTTAAATATACCGATATAAATTGACAAAATTTATCGATTGCCTACGTAGCTTCCAACATTAGCTTGGATTGTACTTTCAATGATATGTACGCACTAAATTTGTAATTTAATACCTCAGTTTTAGCGTTCTGATTATGATACGTTGACCTTTAAATTTTACATGCAAAGCAATAACAGGATTTTTCCGTTATTGTTTTTACATTTAGAGTAATGACGGGATTTTCCCGATGGCTAAGGCGGGAGTTTCTCAATTTAAGAAATTTACTGACCGGACTTCTTTAAGCTTATGTGACCTCTTCCAGCATAACCTCGTAGTTGCATATTAACACCAAGGCGAAACAAACTTATTTCTGTCAATATGTAATATAAATACATAAAGCAAAATATCTAAACCGAAAAAAACCTGGTTTAAACCAAAAAAAGGCCTAGTTTAAACTCCCCCCAAAAAACGGGTTTTTGGCATTTTCAAAAACAACCATGGCTCTTGCCAACCCTGCTTACTTTTGTATGTATGAGGTTAAAAAAATCTTATTATATACATTGGTTAATCCTTTGGAATTCATAATGTAAATATGTTGAGAAGTAAAACTGTTTGAAATATCTTTTCGAAATTCATGGTTTATTTTCGAGGTTTTATATTATTATCGGCATCAACCATTAATTAAATGACTTTTTGTGCTGTAGAGAAGCGAAACAAAATCTAGTTTATCAATTTAAAGCAGAATTTTCAAAAAAGCCCAAAATTTCCCAAGCAAAAAAGCGAAGCAGAAAAAACCGAGTTTTTCCCAAAAACCGGTTTTTTCCGAGCCCTTGCATCTGTACTAGTAAGTTATCTTCCAAATCTTACTAGCAGCTCCCAATCCGCAAGGGTGCCAACCTTGAGGCGTTAATTAATTTCAAACACTATATACTAGAAATAAAAGAGTGAAAATTCATGGGTATTGGGTTTTGGATGCGGTGGTGCGGTAATACGAAAGTCTACTGTAAAAAATCTATATCATTCGATCCTATCCACTTCGTCATCTCTGCGGACAGTAGTGAGCTTAGACAGGTGACGTGGGAACAATTTCGAAGTTGCAGAGTAGTATCGCAAAAGTAAACTTAACAAGTATTTATAATTGCATCCATTCTACAGACGGTTATTCTATTCTTTGATTGACTAGAAAATATCCGGAATCACTTGTCATATCACTATTATTTATATTGTGAGGCCAATTGATCAGTTAACGGGAATAACATTAATTCCGTGGAATAAGGGTCTAAGATTAGTCTGGGATGTCACATGTGTGGATACGTTTGCTCCATCTTATCTACAATCCACAAGTATAAAAGCAGGGAGCGCAGCGGAAGCGGCTTGTTCACGCAAACACTCAAAGTACTCTAAACTTAAAGAAGACCATCATTTTATAGCCTTTGCTACCGAAACAACAGGTGTCTTCAGCAAAGAAGCAATGGATTTTTTGAAAGAACTAGGAACAAGTCTGACAGCAAAAACAGGAGACCCTAGAAGCTATCAATTTTTACTGCAACGCGTAAGCATAGCCATACAAAAAGGCAATGCTGTCAGTATTTTGAGTTCCTTCCCTTCTTCCCATAAGCTTGAAGAAATCTTTTACTCTAGATAGAACACTTTAAACTGGCATAAGGAGAACTTGAAGACAACCTGAAGAAAGTAGAATCTTTTCATTTTTATTTATAGGCTATAGATTTCATTAACAAATATTTAATAAGATGGAAGCAGAAGATTTGAATATAAATAAGTTTTGAACTTATGTTTAATAATAATTTTTATTTTTGGAAGTGAAATTTCATTGTCATAATTATTGTCAGTCTATTTTCAACTATTTGTTTAATTCCAAAAATATATATTGTTAATTAGAATAATAACATATGCGCAATATGTTCAATATGTATTGATTTCGACAGATTGTAAATCGGAAATCTATTTCACGTTAAGAAGAAAAAGAAAGATATATAAAGATTGTCTTGATATACATTATTATAAAAAAAAAGGTTACAAATTAAAAAAAAAATATGTTAACGGGTATGTTTAGTATTAATGTCGAGCCACGAAGTGAAAATACCATCCATCATTTTTACGTAACACACTGCCCTGATACAAATTTCTAACGTGATACTTAATACACTAAGAAATTTATCATTATACAGGGGTTGCACAAAGAAATCTAAAAACACTACATACAAGAGACGTAATTTTGCCCTCCACTGTAAAACACGTGTTGCGGTTGCCGATCTTTTTGTTTTCAATGTGACATGTGGACATTCCTCTTCCGCCAGCAGTAACCAGTTCACCCCTGAGTGTCGTGGTGTGAAAGTGGTGCGGTAAAATGGGCGGACTGACGGACTTCCAAAGAGGTATGATTGTTGGTGCCCGTCTGGTTGGAGTTTCATTGACAACAGTGGCGAACATTGTGGGGATATCGAAAGGCACTCTTTCCAATGTCACGAAGGCATTCAAAATTAATGGCAAACGACGTCTGCAAAGCACAACAGTGGTTCAAAATCAATCCTGTTAGATAGGGACCGGTGGGCATTAAAATGGATTGTAGCAGCTAAAATGAAGACCACTGCTATGAAAATTACGTCTGAACTCAATTCCGGCCCACAGAACCCGGTTTCATAGAAAACAGAGACGGGAACTTCATAAAATTAAAATTCATGACAGGGCCGCTATCGCCATACCCCTGGTCACAGCAGTAAATGCGAAGAGGCGTATCCAGTGGTGCAAAAACCAAAAGGAGTGCACTCATGAGCAGTGGAAACACGTAATGTGGTCCGATAAATCGACCTTCACCTTCTTTCCAACAACCGGTCGTGTTTACGTATGGAGAACATCGTCGCAGGCCTATGATACAGACTGTCTGCTCTCAACTATAAAGGATGGGGGCGGTACTGTTACAGTATGGGCAGCGATATCGTGGTTTTCTGCAGGTCCCATCATAGCCCTGCATGGAATGATGAATGCTAAGGCGTATGATTCCATTTTGGGCGACCAGATTCTACCCATGGTCCAAATATTGTTTCCTGATGGTGATGGCATCTACCAAGGTGTTTTGGCGCCCTGCCTCGCTACAGAAACGGTGAAATCATTATTTGGGGAGCATGACCAGGAGCTATAACACATTCCATGGATCCCACAATCACCAGATCTGAACATCATTGAGCCATTGTGGTCTGAGTTAGAAAGGCGTATTCTGTCTCATTACGCTCCACCAGCATCTCTTAAGGAACTGGACCATGTTTTGGAGGAACAATGATACGAAATTCCACACACCAAAATTCTCGAGCCGTATACGTCCAATCCACGTCGGATCCAAGGTGTTTTGGACGCAAAAAGGGGCCTCATACCGTACTAAGTATGATTTTCGCACTTTTGCAACATTTTAGATATTTTGTCTAAACCCTGTATATCTATTCAATCAATATCTGAGCACATATACACATGGACGTCCTACTATTTATTCATACTCTCTACTATACACATCTATATATCAATAATGTTATCATTACTCACTTATTGTCTTATATATTTATTTTTTCTGTACGACGTGATTTATCTTCAGACACCCTATACTTTATCATTACACCCAAGACTTTTCAAAGCAGTCTTACTGTCTATATTAAAATCAGCAATTATCAGAATACAGTAATTAACACGTGTGATTTTGTATGAATTGAATATGAAATTCTTTTACAGCAAACTACTATACATATCTCTCTTCACGGCTTCGAATTTATTTTGTATGCAAAGAGAATTCGATATTCTGAATAACATGCAACTATATATCAGAAAATGTCAAAATGCAACTGCTCACGGAAAGTAAGAGAAGATTCGTAAATATAACCTGGCAACAAAAATAATGCCATATAAACAAACTTTGAGTTAAGAGTAACCGCGAAGTTCAATATTATTAATAATTTGATTACTAGGTTATATAAATGATCGTGCTTTGCCAAAAGGGTAATTTATGATGTGAAATATCTAAATATTTATTTTTATGAGCCGTAACTTATTCATTATTTATAGAAAAAAGGGGTCATTTTCGTGTTCACCAGATCACTATGTATTTGAGTAACAGAACACTAGCAGCGAATAATTTCTAACTCGGACGAGATGGCGTTAGTAGTAAAAAACAACCTGTGAACGATTAAATGCTCTTTGCACTCTAATACCGTCTATAAGTAGTATACGGTACAAAATTAACTATAAATGATAATTATGGATCAATGCACTTACTAAAGAGACCAAAAGAAATGAATAATCAATAAACGACAATACGCTGTCCGTACATAACTAAATCATACACTCACTGACATGTTAATACGATCAAACTACTAAATTATATTCACACACATGCATGCTAAATACTACATAAACTAAGTAACGTATCAATACATATCATTACGTACGTTAAATCATTTTATCACGCGAATTCACTATATGCACACAGAATGAATCATTGTTTTTTCAACATTCTAAATCGGCTCTACAAACTGGGAAAAAGAAACTGAATAATCAAAGCCCAATTTACTACTGATTTAAATCATATTTTTTCAAAACACTTTTCATGCCCCAAAACGGATATATTAAAAATACTAATGATAAGAGTCCCTTTCCTGAAGGGAAAACAACCTTAACGAATAATCGTTCAACACATCTCTGTTGGAAGCTTGATCAATTCAGGAATGAATTAGAGCCCCTGTTTAAGTTTACTCTGACATAATAAAAATCATCCTAACTACAACGAAATCATATACCGGCATGTTAATAGTGGAAAAACATTGCACTTACTACATATCCAAAGCTATACGTGGACAGGCCTACCGTAACCTAAGGAAAATTTTCAGGATAAAGGAGTTATCTAAACGATAACACTAATCTTCACTCAATTTTTTAGTTCACACTCTACGACAAATCCTGTCCATAGCTATCTATAGATGCACGAACATGGCGTCTGTCAAGCTGATTTCTACATTTAACCACTTTTCTGACTGATTTGATGAAATTTCAGTAAGTTTGATCTCTCAGAAGCTTCCTTGCTGGATTATTTCGAAATTAGAACTAATTTTACCTGTTTTTTTCTGCTTTTTCCTGCCAAAGTGCAAATTTTCTGAGAGCCGTAGTTACGTGCTGTGGCTTCAAACTCGTTCCAGTTGATAATAAGAATAATCGCGTCTTAATATTAGCGTTTCAGAAATATTTCCAATCATAACAAAGGGTTTGGCGGTGGAAAAATATAAAACGAATAGAAAATGGGAAAAAATTGGATAAAACCGGCTTTTGGGAGGAAATGGGCATTTCAGAGGGACGAAGGGGGTATAAATTATTATGCTAAATATCAGATTGGTGGATAATTTCAAGAATTTCTGTCCAATTGCGGGCCCATGTTTTCATATAGCATTAAAGTGTATAATTTCAATACCCATCCATTTGAAATGCCCATATATAAGATTTACATTAAAATAATGTATAAATAAAGATATTATTACCGAAATATAATTTCTACTAGGTTATTCAAAGCTTCCACGTTAATTTTAACTAAAAGAACTAATGAATTTACTACATAGACCGAAAATATATTTTTAAAAAATCGTATAGTACAGTACGTTCAAAAAATATTGGACCCCTCCAAATAAAAATCTTATTACATCCACTATAATGGTACATTACAGAGGTAGATAAATTTATAATATTACAAGTTTCTTTAATATTACTTATCTTGAGACCATAAAATGTTGACGAGCTTAGGATGGATTATTTCATATCATACGTTAGTCCAATGATTTCTAAAGGCTCTTATTAACATTGTTTTCCAAATCATAAATGAAAACTTCTGTACGATTATCACAAAATACTCCTTGACATGTGAGTAGGATGTCGGTACTCGGCCGCGTTTTTTGACCTACTCCGCATGCGTAAACTCTTCCGGTACCTGTTCCGGTTCATGTTACAGTACCTGTTCCGGTTCCTCCAGAGCAGACTAAGCGCAACGAGTAGCCTTTTACGACCTGTATTTTAAAGACTATGAATGACCATGACGCTGCCGCTAGTGTGTTTTCACATATAACATCAGGGGTATACTCGTACTCTTTTACAAGCATTTTTGATGTGAAAAATATCAATATCAATATAGTAGACAAAGATTAAAAAATAATACCACCATTTAACAAATCTGGTTATTCACACACAAACACACACACACATGGTTTACGGAGAACTTAATCCCGCTCCAGTGACCAACTCCCAATGTTTACGGAGGACTTCCGATTCCTGTTACGTCATTATATAACATCAGCGGTATACTCGTTCTTTTTTTACGAGCAGTTTTTTGATGTTAAAAACAGAATATCCATATAGTAGAGCAGAGAATAGAAAAATAGCACCATTTAATATAGCACAAGTCTGGTTATTAACACACACACACACACACACATGGTTTACCGAGAAATTAATCCCGCTCCAGTGACCAGCACACACATGGTTTACGGAGAACTTAATCACGTTCCATTGATCGACACACATACACATATATATGGTTTACGGAGAACTTAATGACGTTCCAATGACCATTATAATTTATAAATGAATAAAGCATAATGTCATTACCATCAACGGTGGAAGTTGAGAATTTTTTTAAGAAATGCTGTAATGAATAACAAGACGCACGACATGCTAAATACAGAAAACAGTAATGTGCACAAAATTGAGATAAATCACCTTCAATGCGTTTATTGTTCCATTTATAAAATAAGCAGTTACGTTTTATAAACCATATATAATACGATATATACGGTGGAAGACCTAACTCGAAATATTTACCAACTCCTAATTTTGAAATATAAATAGCAATCCAGTGTTTACCTGGTTTATCAATAGAATCAGTGTTTATAATTATTGCAGGAAATGTAAGAATAAAACGTGGTAATTGGTCGTCACCATATACATCGACAAAATTATCGTTTGACAGATTTCTTGTAATGGGTCATAAAGTTGAAGTGTATTTAACATGTTCATCAATATATACTTTTCTTTGTAAATCAATTTCTAGTTCTGAAGAGAACTCGCCGTAAATAATTACTGTTACGGGAGATGTGAATGCTTGGTTAAAATGAACGTCTAAACGTACAGAACCTTGACGTTGTGGACTAGTATGAAATGACGCACTAGCACTAGAATCAGGGTTAAATCAAATACCAGTAAAGTATAACCATTAGGATATTCGGCAAGCGAAATATCATTACTTGATTAGAATAATAAATACCAGACCCTGTAAATAACGTAGAATATGCTTGCACATATAAGTTATTATCACAATCTGGTTGTAACGGTTTGGATGGAACAGGCATTAGGTCAACATACAATCTAAAAAAGTTCATAAGAAAATGCTTAAAATTAAAAGAATTTGTTGTATATTTAACGTTAAAATCAGAATTAGTAACAAAACCAACAGTAATACGTTTAGGCACTATTCCGGAAAACAGATCTCGAAGTGTGCTATCCATAATACCCTGCGGTAAAGTTTCTGTTTTTACCTGCACCTTTCTTATAGGATATTTCACTCTAAATCTAGGATTCTGCAATACTTTATTTGGTGCTATTTTTACAGCTTTGGATACATCAACCTTTTTTACCAGCAGTGTTGCCTCTGTAATTTTAACTTTTCCCTCGGCACCAGTTTCGCCCATTAGACAATAAGACGGGAATTAGCTTAATACGCAGTTGTTCACCATTCAAAACAAATTTTTCCTGATTTAATATATCACCATGAATATAACCCAGTAATTCAAATGGTTGACTTAATCCAGTAAGAAGATGACGCTGTTTAAATCCCATATTAGTATCGGCCACACTATTCATATGACCTGCAGTATCTTTAAACCACATAACAGTCTGCAGATGTATTGTTTTTGCATTGACTTTATAATTTAATATTGCTTCCTCGCTCCGTGATTGTAAAGCCTCATCAATAGGTCTATTATCACCCAGTACATCTCCGCCTACATTAATACTTGTACGTAAAATTTCTTTACCAACAGTCTTTGCACCTTGTTTTATTAATGGAAATACACTACGAAATAAACCACCTAGAAAACTACCAATACCATACCATTCTTGGAAGGGTGCACCACGATATACATATAACCATTACCAGCTTGATGAGAATAATATTGGAAATAAGGGGCGTTTTTTTCGCTATATACTCAAATATATTACCATCTTATAATATAGTATCGTTTTTGTTGTTGTTGGTAAACACTCTTTAATTACGATAGATGAAACCATGAATTAAATGATGCAAGGTACCCACTCCAACGAACAAGCACACGTTTACGTTTCACCTCTAAAATCTCATTTATTTCATAAACACTGGGCAAGGGTACCTGTTGTGATTCCTCCTCGTAAAATGTACCGTCAATCACTTCTGCATTTAAATCCTCCAACTTCTCCATTATGAACCACTTTTTTGTCGTTATATTGCACATGTTTTATTTTAAATATTTCCAAGGTCCAATTTTCTTTGTCCCTTTTTTAAAATGGCGCTTTGCTTTAATAATGCGCACAGTTCACCTTCTTTATATTTTGCAGCTTTAATAACACTAGTATGCGGAGATATTAATTTATTTCACACTTGTTGGAACGTATCTTGGTTTACACCGGCTGGTGGTAATTGATGTGCTCTATGGGGCAGAGAATTATATGCCAAAACCAACTGGAGCAACGTTTCTATGTAACGGTACATCTTCTTCGCAGTAAAATATTTCCACATTCCCTGCTTAAGAGAGCGATTAAAGTGTTCCATTATACTTGCTTTAATACTCGGTTTTTTGTTGTGAAAAACTGAATATTTTGCTTTTTCAAATACATATGGAATGGTTTGTTAACAAACCCTGTTCCTTTATCTGTTTATAGTCGTAGGGGTTTACGCCGGCCGGGTAGATGCAAATATTTTCTTAAATCCATCTATAATATCGACACTAGTTTTTGTACAAACTGGCATGACCCATGCATACCTGCTAAATATATTTATTACTGTTAAAATATACCTGTATCCATCATTATATTTTTGTAGACTTTGCATATCGTTTAAATCAGCTTGCCACTGATCATCTATGTTAAACTCTAGATAGGAATTACGTGGAAATTGTTTTCGTGCAGACTTGTGCAGTGTATATATCGGTTGTTCTTTTAACCATTGTTCCACACGGTGTAATGGTACTGATTTCTTTACGGCTTTCCACAATGTCGATTCAGTTGAAAATGAAGCAGGATGTGAGGGGTTATAATAAACGGCAGATAGCTTCTTCATATTTTACAGTCATGTCATTTATGTTTACGTGGTCGCTCCTCCTCCTTTTCTACGTCTTCTTCTTTCTCAGTTGTATGAATATATGCTATACGATTAGGGTTAGCTATATACTCTAAGGGGATATTAGATTTTGTTAATAGTATCGCAGTTGAGCACTCGGATTTTATCGCCAATCGGAATACAAGATTTAACCTAATATTCGGATTTGTTAATTTATCGAAATACTGCTCGGGATTTGTAATAATAGCGATTTGCTCCATGTTCTCCCTTTGAGCGAATTTGCCCAACCGGCAGTTTACACGCAGCTTTGAAATGCGTTTCTTAGGTTTGTTGCGCATAATCTTTTCTCGGTCTAAGTGGATGTCCTCTTTCATATAATACTCGTGTATGAACCGTTCTTTTTGTTGTTCGGTGGCGCATCCTGCGGACCAGCCGTTACATTCAGTCTTGATCTTCATAAACAGGTTAATGTACTCCGTGAAAAGACCACCCTCTTTCTTTTCAGCGTCATATATTACGACCTCATAGCTCCATATCTCTTCTTTTTCTATCACTCTCTATCCTTTCTCAACAGCCGCCCGCACCTCATCCCAACCCATATACCGGTCAAAACTCTCTCCTTATCCGAATGTGTTTATTCTTCTTCATTTAGTGTCCGCACATGTTCGTCATAGGGGGAATAATAACTTTCCACCACTCCGATAGGTAACACGGATTGGTATATATTGTCTTGTGCTAATATCGTACACTTAATTATCTCCTCGAATTCCGAAATATCGGGGCACTCGCCATCTCCAACATAAATTTTCGGATGTCCCACCGGGTATTTTTCACCTTACAGCAATAAGGATAGAGAGATTGTGTCGGTATACACGATACGCTCAACCTCTTTCACCTTTTTGTAGTTTCATTGCGTCGATCCTTCCACCATACAGGGCATCCCGCGGATGAATTAGACATTTCTTAGTCATGTTCTGCTTTTTACAAATTTATATACAATCGGATGTTCTTTGAGAAACTCTCGCCACTCACACTCTCACATTTCGTGCACTATATACCCCAGTTCTTTTAATGTACACTGCTCCACAAAACTTAAGCAACTCGAAGAAAGTGGTAGAAAATAAAACGACACGATCACTGCACCAAGTACAACGAACAAACAGACGGTCCAGATGCACAATGCAACACAAGTGAAGACGAACAATACAGTTAGGATGTACAGAGTGACCAAAAAGTTCAGCACAACGATACCTCAACAGGTGAAGCTGGATTGTGCGAGGGCATAGACAGTCAATATGGCGTGTGACCAACCCGAACAGCTATACAGGCACGACATCTGACCTCCATGCTGCAAATCAGAATGTTGATCAAGTCTTTCGGCAGATGACGCCACTCCTCGAGTAGAGCTGTTTGCAAGTGAGGAAAAATGCGTGCTGGTGGACTGCGCTGCGCTATTCGCCGCTCAAGAGCATCCCACACATGATCGATGGGATTCAAGTCCGGCGAATATGCACACCATGCAATACGCGTAATGTCTTCGCTCTCCAGGTACTCGGACACAAGATGTGCACGGTGTGGACGGGCATTGTCATCCATGAACAGGAAGTCTGAGCCAAATGCTCCGCGGACATTGCGCACATGTGTATTGATAATTTCATCCCGGTACCGTTGTGCTGTCAAAGTGCCATGTTGCACAATATGGAGGTCCGTTTTACCATTCAGCATAGTTCTATCCCACACCATAATGGAACCACCGCCATAGGACGGCTGTTCAGCAATGAAGTTTGGATGATAGAGTGTTCCTGGCTCTCTCCACACTAAACCCGACCAGAATCAGATGACAGGCTGAATCTGTACTCATCGGAGGACATGACACGCGCCCACTGGTGTTGCCCCCATGCGAGATGTTCCTGACACCATGTGCAACGCGCACGTTTGTGCTCCAGTTTCAATGACACACACAGCAAAGGCCTTCTTGCATACAGTCCTGCTCTATCGAGCCTCCGACGAACAGTTTCACGACTCACGCGTTGTTCTGTAGCCTGAAACAACTCATTGGCCAGTTAAGAGCATGAAGCTTGACGATTACGTTTGGCAGAAATTGTGAGAAATCTGTCCTCGACGGCCGACGTCTTCTTCGGACGACCTCCTCCATGACGTCTACTGACTTCACCTCCATTTTGGAAGCGACTCCACAGCCTCGACACAACACTTTTATTCACGTTGAATTCCTGCGCCACTTCCACTTGCGATCGGCCCATTTCCAACAGCCGAATTATTCGCCCGCGGTCAAAGTCACTCAAATGTCGTCTACCTGCCATTGCAAGGTGTGTACCCCACACAAGAACCACTATCTCAATGCTTGGAGCCTCGGACACTACTGGGTTGTGGTGTACGCCTCATGGCATAAGTTGTTCACCGCGTTTGCAACGGTGCTGCTTATGTGACAGAATGGTTGCTCGCCTTACCTGTGTGTCTCTGTGTATGTACATGCCACTAAGCAGTGTTGAATGGACCCCACACGTCACTTATACCACGTTCTCTCGGGTTGCTTAAGTTTTGTGGACCAGTGTATTAATTTTGTTTATAGTATTCTCATAGCGCATATCAAAAGTAGTGTATGAGTCGTTATATATGGTGTTATCACGGCCTGTGGGTTAACAGAGCTGGCAACAATGAAATAGACACCCTTGGTATTCCCAGACATGTTCTGCGCTGTTATAGCTCACATAACCATCCACTTTATAACCACCACGCACCACACCCTCTCCGCCGTTACCAGAATGGTGGATTTGTGTTTTTAATCGGTCCGCCTCGTACACGAGCCACTTAACGGCCAACAGATTGGTTATCCCGACACTTGTACCCGCTATGTGGGATAATACCAATGGTGTCTGATTGCAAGGACGTTTTCCTATACATTAAATTACACGCGCTGGCAATGCTTATAGTTTCTAGAAACGGGTTGACGCCCGATATAAGCTCAAATTCATTCATAAATTTTATGCTCGCATTGCGCAGCACGTTCACGTCATTTACATAGTAATTAATTGTTGTTTTAAATTAAAAACCCTTATCTCCAAGTCTTTCCGTTTCCTCATTATACCACTTGACAAACCGCTCTTTCTGTCTCTTTTTTAACTTGCCTACATTATAATACTCAAGGGCGGGTAACGTACCACGATACTCCTGATTGTCCTTCGTGTTAAATAAATGAGGGAAATGTCCCTTCAAAACGGGCAAATCGAGACCGGTCAATTTTGTCAAAGTCATTGGTAGAAAATTTAGGCTATCAATAAATTTTAAATATAAATATTCCATGGCATAAATTTTACAGTCACGCATAATTATTCGAGGAGTTCACTCTTTCTCATGCATCATGGTGCGTAGAAAAAAATGAGCGTCATAGGCTGTCGCGTTATGAGCTATGGCTACTATTATGTTAATACCAGAACGCCTTTTTGCCAAATAATCTAGAAAGTATACAATATATTTTTCTCCATAAAATACATGTTCTTTAATACCACATACACCACACCGTTCATACATATTATTTTTACAGTTGTAGCATATCTGTTGGCTTACCAACAGGTTGGGCTCATGCTGTAAAATACCACCTGATATTTCCTTATATTGTCGACACCCAATGTCATAGAACACTAACAACCATTTTTGTGGAGTACGTATTCTGTTCTTTTAAATGTAACATAAATGCCTTGAGGCATCATATTATTACATCCCGTGCAAAATACTTCCCCACAAAGATGTGAATTCCGCCCTTTCTTCACTACGTATGCTTGAAGACATGAGCGCACACTTTCAAAATATCGCATAATGAAGCCCTATGATTATTGTAGCATTGAGCTTCGTAAAAGTATCTATTACATTCCTTACAATATATTACACTTTCTGTAATGGTGCATGGTGGATTATTCCGGCATTTATTACACAATGCTTTACATTTCCTCACATGCCTGTCCTTAATGTGAAATTTTTATGGCATTCTTCGTAATAGTAAGAGCATGAAAATGAAGCAGTTAAGTTAGTGATTACATTGTAAAGGTTGTTAATATACAGTATATTAATACGCTTACCCTGACCGGGCTCTCGAAAAATATTTTTCCCCAGACAACCCGTCGTACACAGTAATTTTATACGCTGTTAAATAAACCTGAAATTTAATTTTTAATTCCGGTATTCCACCACCGTTCTCTAAACTTATACCAGCCTTTTCACACAATTCAGAGACCTTGTTAAACATAATTGTTGAGCGTTGATCCCAATATCTACGTCTCTCTTCTCTATTATCTTTATTTTCAAGAAGGCCTGTAGCCACTACCAGAGCTTAGAAAAAACAATATTAATCGGGATTTTTCATAACAACAATACCTCTTTTATGTTTTATATACTCATTTATATTAGCGAAATTCTGTTTCACCCGTCCCATACCAATAGGTAGTTCCAAATGGAGAAAATAGACAACGAAACGATCCTGATATAGGACGAATGTGTTTGATTGTATTACCTTTTCTAAAGCAGTCCATACATAATCAGCATTCATATTACTACCGGCTCTAAAAGACAAATACATTGGTTTATCTTGGTGATTTTGATTAATAAACCTAAGTTCCACACGATGATGCAGGAGCACACCTCGCGTTACATACTTTACTAAATCACGTAAATCATTTTCTAGCCAGGCAAGGGGGTTTTCTCCCTCTGGGAGAGGAGTTAACATTAGATTAACATTATCCTAAAATTGCCAATAATATTAACGTGATTCAGATACTATACTAAATCTCTCAATTTTTGTAAACAACATGTTATCGTTAATTTTTGCTATTCTAAAATAATTGGGTCTCTTCCCACTATAGAATACCAAGAAGTGTTTTTGGATAGTATATTATCGCTAATGTTTGCTATTTTACAATAATTCGGTCTGTTTCCACTATAGAACTCGAAGCAGTGTTTTTTGTAATAGTGTATTATGATTACTATTTGCTGTTTTGCATAATTGGGTGCCTTCCCACTATAGAACACCAAGTACTTTTTTTCTAATAACGTATTATTCATAACGCTCACTGTTTTCACGCTATGTTGAAAACAATACTTATAGCATTTCTACTGAATCGAAACCGCCCTCTCTGTCCCTTAATTTTTGTAAATATGTTTTCTAACTATACTATAATAAAACGTCCTTTTTTCTTATAATAATAATTAATTATTGTAAATTTTTGAAAAGCCCTTCTCGGAAAAACGCTATCTCTCATAACTGGGAGATGATTGCGCTGGGGTCAGAAACCCCCTGCCATGGCGCGGCATTAGAGCTCTTCATCTCACAATGAGAGAGAGTTTTATGTTCAACAATTTATGGAGAAGTAATCCTTTATAACCCGGCCGAGGAAATAAATTATTATGGCTCTCAACAGGATTTGAACCTACGTTATCAGCCAAATCTCTGTTCTTTAGATTGCTGCCTTTACCAATTGCGCTGCAATAAGTAAAGCCAAAAGATAATAGAATAAAAAGATATTTAACAAGTAGAGCAATGCCATCTATCAACAAGCTTATGAACCATTCTCCTCTGCCTGTATTTTACTGCCATCTGTTAGTCTGATTTATAATTACATGCACTGTTGACAGAGCGAAAGATCCCCAAACCAAAAATATTTAATAAGTGGACCAATGAGGCAATGCCATTTATTAGCAGAATTATCAATCATTCTTTTCTGTCTGTATTTTACTGCCATCTCTTGGCTTCATTTACAATTATATGCACTGTTACCAGAGCGAAGATCTCCGAATAAAAAAGTATTTAATAAGTGGACTAATGAAGCAATGTCATCTATTAGCAGAATTATCTATCATTCTTTTTTGAATGTATTTTACTGCCATCTACAGGTCTGATTTATAATTACAATTAGTCATAAAACGCTCGTTACATTTACCTCCTCTTCACCAAAAAAACTATGGCAAATTTGTTCGCATAGAAAATCAAGTGTTAAATTTAAAAATGGACAACATAACAATCGCATTAGCGGGTCAGTAGTTAGAGACATCTGGTTTGTTCTGTATAACCATTATGAGCACCTCTGTCACTCGCTGCGAAATAGGACACTGGCCCCTAAATTTTGAAAAAAAAAAAAACATTTCTTGTATGTATCTCGGTGTGTTGATTCTGAAATCTGAAACTCTCAAGTCGCTACAACGGTATCTTGACCCATAAAACTGCACTTCCGGTCCCAATTTTTGAGATTTCAAATTTGATACCACCAGATTAATACCGATGTCATATACGCTGATCATGAATTTGAGGGTCTGTCACTCGTTGCCAAATATGAATTTGAAACTTTGGAAAAGTTATCCTGTATGTAACTCGGTGTGCTGATTAGGAATTCGAAACCACCGAGTCGCTACGAGGTCATCTTGACCCAGAAACCAAACTTCCGGTAACAATTTTTTGAAATTCCGAAATCCATACCACCGGATAAATAACGTTATATACTCTGATCACTAACCTGAGACCATCAACTCGCTACAAGGTCATCTTGACCCATAAAACCGCACTTCCACTCACAATTTTTGAGATTTCGAATTCGACACCACCAGATTAATACCGATGTCATATACGCAAACCACGAATTTGAGAGTCGCAAATCTGTCACTCGTTGCCAAATAGGACTTAGACTGTCTTCAAAGAGAAAAAACAATTCTGTTATGTTACATAGGGTTAGAATATTTATTTATTTCGACTTATTTTACATGTCGAGGTTAAGGCTATATGTAGCCTTATCTACCACCTAAACATGACACAAAATAGAAAAATCAAAGAATATAGCTAACAATAGCAAAAGAAAAAAGTTAGAAAGCAAAAAAACACAAGAAACAGACGGTCACTTGAACTCACACACAACACACACAAATATAATATAGTGCTACACGTCAGTACATATATGTTACAATATGTAATAAATGTTGTGTTTCATATCTTTATGACAAGCTTCTCTATTGGCTCTTCTGTCTCTGTTTGCATTCAACCCTGCTTCGATAACAATAAATTATAAACTGCTCTTTTAAAAGATGCTAAAGATTCTGACTCACGTCCCGAGGTTGGCAAAGTATTCCAATCATGACACGTTGAAATTATATATGATTTGGAGGAATAAATTGATCTATGAGTAGGAGTTGCAAGTTGGCTATTAAAACGTGATCTTGTGTCCGTCTCATGGAAATCGCTTTAAAAATTATGGTGTTTTAGAAGATAGAAAGGTTCTGTAAAAGTAAGTGTTTTATACAACAGTACCAACGAGCGCAATTTTCGCCGCTGCTGCATCTTCAGCCATTGAAGCTTTTTAAAGAATGGCGTAACATGATTTGAGAATTTTAAGTTAAAAATAAAACGTATACAAGCATTTTGTACTCGCTGCAAACGCTTTTGTAAATGTATATCAGCGTCAGTTAAGGCGGTGTCACAGTACTCCAAATGTGGTACCACTAGGGTTTGAACAAGAGTTTTTTTCAACTGTGTTGGTAAAGTTTTTTAATTTGCTGACAGAATGAAGAATTCCAAAAGCCTTCTTGCATGATGCGTTAATTTGATCGGACCAAGTTAAATATTTGTTAAGTATGACGCCAAGATTTTTCACAGAGGAAGAGAAGGGAATATTTACGCCTTCTAAAGTTATATTGGGAACAAGTGAAGCATCTAATAACGTCGTTGCACGTTTGAAAGTAATTAAAATTGACTTTGATTTGACTGTATTTATAATCAAACAATTATTTGCTGACCATTTAGCCAAATTACTCAAGTCTTCGTTCATCTTTATTATACAAGTATCTATTTGCTTTGGTGAAGAATATAGATACAATTGAACATCGTCCGCATACATGTAATATTTACAGTGTTTTAGAGGTTGTGCTAAGTCATTAATATAAAGGCAGAAAAGAAGAGGCCCTAAAACACTACCTTGAGGAACCCCACAATGGAGGTTACGCTGACCAGAAACTAAGTTGGCAACCACCATATTCTGTATTCGGTCGCATAAGTAATTTTGGACCCACTTAGCAGCTGAAGTAGAGAAACTAAATTTTTGTACAAGTTTCTGTAGCGAAATGTCATGGTTTACTGACTTGAATGCTTTGCTATAATCCAGTAAAATAAGTATGATTATCTCTCTCTTGTTCAAAGCAGAACGTATATCATCAGTAATACTGGTAAGGGCTGTAGAAGTGCTGCAATGTTTGCGAAACCCGGATTGAAAAGTGTCTAAAAGGTTATAAGTTCGAAGGTGGTCACATATTTGATCACTTACAATATATTCAAGAGCTTTAGATAGGGCAGGTAATATTGAAATAGGCCTTAAGTCTTCTGCAGATCGGACATCCTTAGTCTTAGGGAGAGGCAGGACTCGTGCTGTCTTCCACAAGACTAATCCAGGCTCTGTCCATAAGAGCTGTAGAAAAGTCGGGGATGACAGCAGATCTCTTCAGAACCTGTTAGAGGGTGATCAATTAATGAACAAAATCGAAGGTAACACTTCCGCAACCGGGGCCTTCATTGTGAAATTCAATATTCAAAATGGCGCCCGCGCGCAAGTACCAAATTATATTTGAACTGAAATATCTTCTCACAGAAACAAGTTAGAAACTTCGTTTTTGTACTAAATTAAAGATAATTGATAGTAGAAGTAAGAAAACTGGATATATTGTCTACATGTGGCCGACATATTTAAAAATAACGGTTATTTGGGCCAAAAATTAGTTTTTCTCGTTTCTCTTTTCATTTCATGAGAAATAACTATGAAATTATTAAAAATATGAAAACGCAGCCCAAACTAATTAAAGGAGCATAATCTTAGCTTTCTATCGTTACCAATATCTTTAGTAGGTCTTAAAAAATGACGGAGCCAATTAAATTTAAGTGGCGCAGGGTGTAGCGTTTTTTGGACTGTTTAATAAATTACCGGAAAAACACTCACTACGCGCGAAACTTTCAAAGCTGTTATTTGTCAACAAATTAAAATAGTCTATTCATTTATCGATAAATTAAAGGTAATAGGTTGCTGTGTCGTAGGAAATGAAATAATAATGTTATTACATTTGTCAAATATTATTATTAACATGTTTGTTCATATAATACGTAGCTAATGTAATTATTATTTTGTTTTATTTTGCAGACTTTGATGTCATGAGAATTTACTTTGTCAGAGCTAGTAATATTTAACTAAGGTTTTCTACAGTTTCAATATTTTTACGAATATATGACTTTAGCTGTGCTTTAGAGAATATTTACATATTTCTTTTCAGAGCATAATGTAAAATTACTGACACCAAACATGAAACACTCATGTAATTTTTGAAACAATTGAAGAGGCAGTGACAGATATAACAGGAATTGCACCATTTTCAAGCAGTAATTCACTCAGATACATTTCAAAGACGACAAACTTTGCTTTTGTGCATAGGTAGCCTTTTAAGACATCTTGAATTTCAATTTTGTTTTCCGAGAAAGCCCAAAATCTCTCCATTTGCACCGGTAGGAAGGTGTACATGACAGATTAGTTAGTAGTATAGGTAAGGCGGTTACCCTTTGCTGTCTTTCCCCATTTTTGACCAAGGTAATTAGATAGTCACATAAAATCTCTGCGGGTGCGTGTTTAAACATTGCTGTAGCTCCTGAAGAATACATCAAACAGATCAGCAAATGTTTGTAAACTTTTCATTCGAGTTTTACTAAGTTTGTTCATAACATCAGCAATAATTGCTGTATTCATTGACGAATGTCCTTCAAAAACGTACTCAGACGGTCCCAACAACTTTTGCAAAGTAGACAAAGTAGGCTACTTTATTTACTTGACAAAATAGTGGAAGTTTTCGTCTGTGAATGGTCTTCGACAACGGAGTTGTTTTTTTTACAAAAATCGCTCGTTTCGGAATGCCACATAAGATTCATGGCTACGTGTCAGGTAATTCAAGATTTCTTCTGCATTAGAATCTGGTATATCTTCATGCGACATGAAATGGTACAACTTCACAGGACTGTGAACTTTGTATGGGATTTCCCTGCGCTCCATAAAATTCTACCGTTCTGTTAACAGAGTTACGAACTTCATCAAGTACATTACCAAGGAACTCATGGGCTGTTTGTGATATACGAAGAATCTGACTGAAGATTTGGCATGTCGAAAGAACTTCGTGGTACGACAGTTCCCACTCCGTAATATAATTAATTTTTTCTGCGCGCCTGACCCATAATTCCTTCCGATGATTTCTTAGATCTATTTATAATCTGTTCACGTATGATGTCAGCGCCAACTGCGCTAAATATATTGTTCGTTCTTCTGACTACGAAGTGACCATTCATGAACTGAGCATTTATTTCCGGGTGTTTAGTCTCCAAATTTCTAATTTGTTCAAGATAGAGGGACGCGCACCATAGGAAATTGATTCGATTGAATGCCATGAATACCGGAAACAACTGCTGTACAATATACAGATGCAGCTGCCAGTATCGTTCTCGGTCAGCTCTTATAAGGCTTATCAGCAGAAATAAAAGATGTAAAAACTGTTCAAGGCAGCGGCACTGCCCTGAGATTGAACTGAGTTTCTCTGAAAAGTTCTGCAAAGATTCGATATTTCGTCTGAATTAATGAGCAACTCCATGAACTGATAAGAGCACGTTAAGCTTGTCTTTCTTTCATAATAGTCATAGTGTCGAATGCTGGATGACAGACGTATAATATTCACCTTCTTCTTCCAGGAAAGCCTTTCCTTTAGCATAAACACATCTGCAATCATAAGCATACCTTTCACTGCCCTAACATAGATAGTTTCCTTTAGAATACTCTCGGTTACTTTGGACCCAAAAGTTTTCTATGAAAAGAGACTTCAAACCACTACCAGAAATGTACTTTCCTGTGCAGACAAGAAGGTCATGTGGAATGATCCTAGCATGAGGACAATGTTCGAAAATTCATTGCTCCTAAGCTGAATTTCGGCAGCAATGTGATACCCCCCTTCGTCACATACTACAGGCATTGAAAATTGGGTTAAGTGTATAGGTAGGCTCTGGAATTTTTTTCATTGCTGTGTATACACTATTATATTCCGTTACTGGATACGGCAGTTCTGGAAGAAAGCCAACTTGTTTCTTGGAAACATCTGAATCCGTTATTATCGCATTCACAGTATCCCGCGTTAGAGTGGATTCTTTAGTTTCTAGCTCGTATGCAGCATGCATTATGTCTCGAGTAAACTCCCTCTGACGCAGATTATCGATGTCCAAACCATACAGTTCGGGAGAAATTGTCAGCGTGTTTTGAATTGATATAGGTTGTATTTTCCTTTCTTATTTCTTCAATTGCTGAGATGGAAGCAAGAATCGAAGATGACTGGAGGTCTTGCTAATACCGACTTCGACAATTTCGGTTTCGATAGGACTTTTGTTGGCACTTTCCGGAAAAGAACCATGACTGTATCGTGGCTGTCACGGATTCCTGACAGAGTAGCCTCTTCATGGTCGAAATTGTCCATATCTCCTACCGTGAAATTATCACCCTGAAAGTGGCTTGAAAAAGACAAGGTGGAGGAACAGGTCTTTAGTGTATATTGTGCAAGGTTGCTTCGTGCTTGCATGATATCTTTATAGCCAACTGACACACCAAATTTATTCATAGTTGAAATCAGCTATCTGATTTTGCATTTCTAATGAATTGAATGTGCCACCATGAAACGCATGGGGGTTGCTTTCCTACTACGATATATATCATAGAATAAAGTCTGGAAGATTGACCTCAATAGGTTGTGAAAATTTAGATTTTGTTGGTCGGAAAATTCTTCAATATCATTTTCACTGTCTTCGTCAGTGATATGTAGATCTTGGCTTGCGTCCCAGATATGATGTTCAGCATGACCACTTGTAGCACTTCTGCTAGGAAATCCAAAAGAGGTTGAGGAATTCTAGTTGTTGGCCACGACTTATGAAGTAGCTGACTGTCCCCAAATTCTCTTTCAATACCGAAGTATGTGTGAAGGAGAGCCGTTCGTACTTCTTTCGCTGCACTCGTATGTTAATCGATCTCAGTTTGTCAGCTACTTCGGCACTAAATAATGAGTTGAAACCTAGAATCGGTTTATTTCCTTTCGAAGGCTTCGAAAACCTTATTTTTTCTCCAAAGTTTAACTTCGTTGTTATTAAAAGTCAGTTCACTGTTTCCATTAATCAACTCTCTAATTTCCGAAATGTCAATCCACACCTTCATCCAATAGTTTCTCGATAATTGGCGCCACTTTATAAACCACTGCACTTTTATTAGTTTTCTTAGACTCGGTAGTTGTACTCTCTGATTTCTGAGAATATTTATTGAACCTCAGAAGATAGTGCTCAAGACAGGCATTATGATAATAGAGATCTGCACCGAAAACAGGTGATTCATTCTTTAAGTCAGAAGTTCTCGTAAATCAGTCATCTTTAAAGAACATGGTTGCGGATAAAAATGTAGTTGCACGATTTGATTCACATATTGTGTACTTTTGTTTAATTCCGTTGTGTTTCTCTTTCCCACATACTACACATAAAACATTTCTTGCTTTCTTGTTTGAAGATGGTGATTGTCGAACTGGAATATCTACTCTCATTTTCTTTGCCATTGGCTCAGATTGAGATTTTGTTGAACGTTGATCCAGCTCCTCATTTTCACTACGTTCTCTTTTCTTTTTCTTCCGTAACAACACATTCTTGTTTGAATATAACATATAGAATGCGTCATTACAATTATTCACAAATTCTGCACCTCGCTGAAGATCCTTAAGTCTTTTCAGAACACCATCCTTGCGAATTTCAGTCGCAGCTATGACATCTTCTCTCCCTCGGAAAGACAACATTGTTTTACCTGAAGATTTGTCACAATTCTGGCAAACGATGCAGGAATTTACGTCTAATACGGATGCATAGGAAGATGTGTCTCGTGATAGGGAGATGCTAAACAGGTTTTCTATTGTCATTGTCTAGAACATTGGTCCCAACTATGGATTTTTATTATTACACTGTCCACATTAGAGTCTGCAACATTAGCTACATATTATATGAATGAACATGTTAATAATAATATTTGACAAATGTAATAACATTATTATTTCATTTCCTACGACATAGCAACCTATTACCTTTAATTTATCGATAAATGAATAGACTATTTTAATTTGTTGACAAATAACAGCTTTGAAAGTTTCGCGCGTAGTGAGTGTTTTTCCGGTTATTTATTAAACAGTCCAAAAAACGTTACACCCTGCGCCACTTAAATTTAAATAGCTCCGCCATTTTTTAAGATCTACTAAAGATATTGGTAACGATAGAAAGCTAAGATTATGCTCCTTTAATTAGTTTGGGCTGCGTTTTCATATTTTTAATAATTTCATAGTTATTTCTCATGAAATAAAAAGAGAAACGAGAAAAACTAATTTTTGGCGTAAATAACCGTTATTTTTAAATATGTCGGCCACATGTAGACAATATATCCAGTTTTCTTACTTCTACTATCAATTATCTTTAATTTGGTACAAAAACGAAGTTTCTAACTTGTTTCTGTGAGAAGATATTTCAGTTCAAATATAATTTGGTACTTGCGCGCGGGCGCCATTTTGAATATTGAATTTCACAATGAAGGCCCCGGTTGCGGAAGTGTTACCTTCGATTTTTTTCATTAATTGATCACCCTCTAACAGGTTCTGAAGAGATCTGCTGTCATCCCCGACTTTTCTACAGCTCTTATGGACAGAGCCTAGACTAGACTGGGAATGTTCCGGTAGTAAGGGAAAGATTAAATAAATTGGAATTGGAGAGAGAACGAAAGGTAATATTTTCTTGATCAATGTTATGCTTATTTCATCAGCACCTATAGCAGTGGATTTTACCGGTATCCTCTTAATCGCTTTCATTACATCCTGTGGGGTAACACAAGTGAAAGAGAAAACATTTTCTTCGAAATTAGGGATTTGTCCTGTATTATCAGATCTTGAATTTATCTGTGAGCTAGAACTATCAATTCTACAGAAATAATTGTTAAGATAATCGGCAGAGAAAGGAGCAGCTACATCCGGCTGGAATCTTTTGCTGCTATGAATGCCAAGTAGCTTCAAATTTCTCCAAAGATGGGAGGGATTCTTTTTCTCAAACATGGTGTAGCAAAATTTTAATTTCGCATTACGCACGGCTTGGTTATATCTATTTCTAAGGATTCTATATTCCTCAAATTTGTCATTTAAGTTGGGTAGATTTAATTTAGGTGCTTTCTTAAATTTACTATACGCTCTCTCGCGTCAAGCCATTAAACTTCGAATTTCATATGTAATCCAGGGAGAAGGAGATCGAGAAACGCGTTTTTCTCTCAACGGTGCATGAATGTTCAGAAGATTAAATATTAACTCATTGAAATAAGATAGTTAGTCATCCACAAAAGGAAAAGAACTTATTAGATGCCAAGGCAATAACGCAGCATCACGCAAGAGTGCTTCATTGTTGATGTTGCCTAAATCTCTGTATAAAACAACTTTAGGCTTGAATTTGGGAGCCTTAATAGAATAGGAAACAAAGATAAGATCATGACGCGAAATGTCAGGTACTGAAAATTGACCGAAATGAAGAACTCTATCAATGTCGGAAGTTAAGATTAAGTCAAGAAGTGAATCTGAGGTAGTAGTGTGAAACGTAGCTTCGAGCGGACAGATGGAAAAATTTTAAGAATGTAATAATCTCACGGAATGTTTCTATTTCACGTTTAGTGGACAATAAATCAAAGTTCATGTCCCCAAGTATGAGATTATGCATATAAAGTGGTGAGATACGAGAAATATCTTCTTCGAAATTCTTAATGGTGCCCCTGGTGGGCGGTACACACAAGCCAAAAGTAATTTTTGGTTCTCAATACATATCTCAACTATGATGTACTCAGATTCGAAGCTATAATGACCACCTGATTGACAAAGAATTTTTGCGTCCATGTCATTTCGCAGAAAGATTGAACCACCTTTGTTAATGCGATCGTTTCGGATAATTTTGAAGTTATTTAACAATACCAGATCATTCGAAAGAGTTGGCTTTAACCAAGTCTCGGAAACTAATATTGCATGCAAGTTCTCAACGGAGTGAAAAATAACTTCGAACTCAGTATAATGTCTGAGTCTCTGAGTCTAATTAATGTCTCTGCTCATTAATGTGCACAGCATTGAACGTTGGTCGCTTCGGTTTATAAAGTTCTGTTTGCAATAAATACTCAGGGCCTTCGTAAGACACTTGGAGATCGGGTAGCTGTAAAGGTTCATTGTCTTCGAAAACAGAGGGACATAATTTATTTAGTTTGGTTAAAACGAATGAAGAGGGGCTATGTTTGTTGCTTATATTGTCAGTCATTCTACTCATGTAATATTGAATATTTGAATGGCAGGTATTGCGAAAAAAACAGAAAGACTAGAGAAAACGAGTTGAGTTGATTTTAGTTTAGCGTCCCTTTCAGCAACGAGGCTATATGAGACGTGGACCTACTGATTAACGTGGAATCCGAACCACATGAGCTCCTGCCGGGAATCGAACCCGGGTCTCCCACGCCAAAGAGGCGTACGCTAACCGCTTAGCCACGAGGGAGCTCACTAGAGAAAACGAAAAGACTATGGAATGGAGATTTACTGTTTCCTTGTTGGGGTATGTTTTAAAAAAATCCATTGCCTCATAACATGCGGATTGTGCCTCAAATGAGGTTCTTGCTTGCTCTTCCCGAAACGGAGTGGCTGTTGGTGTCTTGGGGGGGTGAGAGAGAGAAGAAAAGAAAAAAACATAGCACTGACCTTGAGGAAGAGGCGAACCGAAACTGGAAACAACAGGGGTGAAAGAACACAGAGACAGGGAGGTCTTCCTGTGCTGATGATGGGAGGGGACACTTTTGTATCCATTCCCACATTAGAATCACTAGAAGCTACACTCATATTGAGCTTGACAAATGCATGTAAATGCATCATTGATAACCACATCCAACACAAAACATTGCCGACAAATAAAAATAGCAACACAACCACACACTTTTCAGAAAAAAGCGAGCACACCATACTTGTTGAAAATATTGTCAGATAAATATAAAGCTCATAAATCACACAGCTCACAGCTCACAGTTATCGCTTCTGTGTATTGTAGAATTTAAACACTGGCAAGTATGCACACATAAATAGACATAGGACGTTGAAACACACGCACACGCACACAAACAATTCAGATGCACACAATATTCATACTTGGATATACATTTTAAAAAAGGGGATATATGTATTAATAAAATAGTAAAAGAAAAACAAATCTCTAACATATCACACACAGTACAATATGTACACGTTCCGTGCTGCGACATTATGCCACTAACTGTTGGCGATATTCGCTATTTCTGTGTCCTCACAAGCTATTAAGTTCGTCCTTGGTAGAGACGAAATGTCTAGTTCCGTTTTCAAGGACAACTATCTTTCCGTCTTGAGTATACACCTGCTTGTAACCATACTTCTGAACTGCAGAACGCAACAATTACAGTCGATGATGGCACAAGTCTTCTTTGATGGTGATGTTGGAGCCCTTCAGTTTTCTCTTATTGCTGAACACCTTAGCCCTGGTTCGGTAGCTTGCAAACTTGACAAATATTGGACGTGGTTTTCCCTCTAATTTGGGTCCAATCCTGTGACTTCGACTAATGTCGTTTATGTCCATGCGAACACCCAGCCGCTCTTCAAACAATTTGATGGCTATAGTGTCAGTATCTTCATTTCTTTCTTCCGGTATTCCGAAGATCCGAAGGTTTTCCCTCCGCTGGTATTGCTCCAGTTCCACAATCTTCTCTTGCAGACCACCAATTTCTGCGTCCTTGTTCTTTAGCTCTTTCCGAAGGTCATGCATTTCTTCAGAAGTGAACTTAAGAGTTTCTTCCAGTCTTTCCACCACTACTTTCGTAACTGATTCAATTATTGAATCTACGATTAATTTTAAAATTTCCGGGGTTTGCACCACTGACTTGACTTCTTCGCAGATTTGCCGCACGAAGTCCTTTTTCTCTGCTTCGAGCGCACTGTTTCCTTAGGACCCTTTGATAGCCTTAGAGGGAGCCATTTTACTGTGAAGACTTCGTACAAACAAAATAACTGTAAATTAGGAAAGTAATATTTGTACAAGATTTTCACTAGATAAGAAAACATTATACTGTTCTTCTATCTATAACTAAACTATGGAAACATAGATTGCTGCGAAACACTTCTTCCACTGAACTTTATGGCATGAAAAACACGGAGCGCAATACGTGCACGTCTAACTACTAGCCATCTCACTAGCCATAGCCTAATATGTGCTATGTTCAATTTCTGCGGTTAAATAGGTTACGTAGTTTGCTGCTGCTGCTGCTTTGTTCGATCGGAACCGGAAGTGTTGCTGAAACATGAGTTCAAACTACAATTTTTCTGCGCATTAGTGCAATTTCTACTAAATTGCAACTGAGCATGCTCCACCAAGTGTGTGTGTATTAACCAGACTTCTTAAATGCTGTTGTTATTTTATAATCTCCGCTCTACTATGATGCCATTGATAAAAACTGCTCGTAAAAGAGAACGAGTACATCCTTGATGTTATATGATAGATAAAAACGCTACCGGCAGTGTTATGGTCGTTCATAGTCTTCCTGTTGTATGTAATGTTTCTGCGCATGCGTGTTCCCGTGTGGTGTTCATAGTTGTAAAAGGCTACTCCTTGCACGTAGTCTTCTTCTGGGGAACCGGAACAGGTACTGGAACATGAGTCGGAACAGGAATCGGAACAGGAACAGGAACCGGAACAGTTTGCGCATGCTCAGTAGGTCAAAAAACGCGGCTAAGTGCCACAACCCTACTCATGTGGCACACATTGGTGAACAGGTCAGTCCCGATTTTATACATTCACAATATTTTATAATGCAAAAACAGTAGTTTCAACAGTTCAGGTGGTGCGGGCTGTGGATCATAATGTTGGGTCCAGCATGCTCCCCATCCAATGTTGGGTTTGTAAATAGACTCTGTATGAGTGCCGTGAAGACGTATCACAGATCGCTGGAAGCATAGCAAGATCAAACGCTCGATATACTTGTTTGGCTGTTACATTACTGTATATGTAGTACCTCAAATTATTGAATTTGTCACTCTTCTTACAACCATACAACTGAAGTGGAAATTTTTCTCCTACTGAAGCAATTTCATCTTTGGAAACCGAAGACAGATTGAAAATCATCAGTGTCGACCGAAGTTCACAATCTTTCTGAGGACTAATTAGAGCTTTTATTTTACCTTGATTGTAGACCCTGAACTGGTATCAAATCCAGAAACAGCAAGAGCAAAATGAAGAACATCACAAACCTCACGCAGAAGGGCCTTTTGGTCTGGAATATTGAACAACGTATCTTTTCCATGCTTTGAACCTGGTTTGAAGAAATATTTTTTATCAGACAGAGAAGATTCAGTAGTGAGAAGAACAAGTAAATCAATATTCTGACCAACCACAAGAACATTCGTTCCAGGGTTTGTTTTATCTATGGCTACTGAGACAATGAAACTGTCTGCATCAGACTCGGCTTGATAAAAAAAAACTATGCTTGATTCTCGGCAGTGACTTGATAGAATATCTATGTATTGTCTCTTCTTAATATTGCTTGCAAGGAAATCAGCCTGTGTACTTGTTGGTGAAGAGTTCAGATTTATACGTATGTCTGTAGATGTTCTCTTAGCAGCTCTCCATTGCTATGCATTCAGAAGCTCTCCATAACACTCATATTACATGTTTCTCAATTTATAAAAGGAATCGCGAATACTTTAGTAATATCACAGCCTCCTTGCCCTTAAAACCCTGTTTTCATATAACCATTCGAAAGTGGTATTTTGTTCTTTGAGAACAAAACCCCACAAATACATGGAATATTAAGCTGGATTCCTTGCCTTAACAATTCAGATGGAACGAAAGTTTTAACAAATTTCATCCGTCGATTCCTAGTATACTTTGAAAGACGCCATAGTTTAATTTAATCAACATTACGTAATCTTAATATTTTTCCTGTTTTTACATCCATTAGTTCGAAAACTTTAGGATTGATTTGTGTTACACACAAGTAAGGTCCAGCAAATATATCACAAAACTTGTAAATCCTTTTTAATGATGAATCACTTTGTAAGTGAAATTTTACAAAAACTAAATCATTAGGTCTGATTTTAATTATACCCACTTGTCGCTCTTCTACCATATGATTACGAGTTTTAAATTTTTGCATCCTGCGAAGTTGCACCATACTCACTAGGTGTTTATAATTGACTTAATCATTTTCACTAAATTGGACGCCAAAATGTTATTCAATCGGTTTTATAAAATCAGTTCCATTATGTATGTTGGTTGGTGCTACCCCCAATGTATCGGATACTGAATAATTTAAGAAGTAGGTGATTTCAGTAACGTACAGAGCCCAATCCGAATGCTTATTACGACAGCAATGTCTAAATAGCATTCCAACATTCCTATGTATATCTTCCACAACTGAACTACTGGGATGATAAGGAGTAACAAAATGCGCCTTCATATTAGTGTTATTCATAGCACGAAGGAACAGATTACTTCGAAATTGCCCACCATTAACACAAAGTATGTGTTCGACGGGTCCACAATGGGGTATATACACATTGAAGATTCGATTAACAACCGCTGACGAAGTCGCTGTACGCAAAGGATATGTTACTAAGTATTTCGTAAAAATGGAACTTACAGATGGAACTTACGCTGATGTGAGTGCTTTCCAGATAAAGTAATTCACTTTTGAATGTCTCACATGTCTTCCGGAACTACTTATGCAGGAGAGACCGTTTAGACCTTTCTGGTTGACCGATGTACCACATTTAGAGCAGTTGTGTAACTCGCATATGTCTACACCTAGGCGAAGTGCAACTGCAATACCAAAACATTCGTTTGAAAGTTGTAGTCCTAGATTGCGTGAAGGTAATGCCTGTAGCCAAGCACTTGAAATTGGAGATGAGGAGGCGAGAAGTCTGGCCTTCTCCTCTTGGCTGTCTGCTTCTTGTAGTAGTTCTGATTGATGCAATTTTATGATTGGGTTGACCCAAACTGATTGTGAATTTCTTGCACTTATTTCAGAAAGACTTAAACCAACTAGTTTAGACCAACCAGATATGCAATAGTGGACATCAAATTCTACGTGAGGCTCATGTTTTTTATTGAGGAATATCTCTATGGTATGCCGGGATACATAGAACAACGCTAAATATGCAGGATACGCCAAATCGACAGCCCGACTAATACCAAGACTTCCAGAATCAATTGGAAGGGAGGCCTGTATTCATGCGTTACTATTTAGGTTGCAGTTGAGTAACGATTCTAGTTCACTTTTCAGAACAGTATCAAACTTCTCTAGCAAATCGACTTCACAATATAACTTAAGTTTGTCAAATCACTATTTAGTAGTATTTTTCTATTTCTCAAATATCTTCATTAAAATAACTTTTATTGTTCTTTATATTCTCCTTCTCCTACTTATTATTTACATCTTGGTACGCTGGGATCCATAGAACGACGCTAAATATGTAGGATACGCCAAATCGACAGCCCGACGAATACCTAGACCTCTAGAATCAACTGGAAGGGAGGCCTGTATCCATGCGTTACTATTTAGGTTGCAGTTGAGTAACGATTCTAGTTCACTTTTCAGAACGGTGTCAAACTTCTCTAGCAAATTGACTTCACACTATAACTTAAGTATGTTAAATCACTATTTAGTAGTATTTTTCTATTTCTTAAATATCTCCATTAAAATAACTTATTGTTCATTATATTCTCATTCTGCTATTTATTATTTACATCTATTATATACTTTAACTCCAATACTCTTCAACCAACCCTAGATAGTGCTAACATTAAAAAAAACAACTAAAAGCTGAAAATGATAACAAAGGTTTTTCCAGGTTTTACCTTCTATTTCAGTTATAAATATTCAGTATTATTGAACTGGCTAAGACCAGTAATCGGCCTACTAATTATTCCTCTCCAGTTTGAGTTTTGCCTGGTAAACCAAAAGTTCTATGAAATAAAATCACTTTAAGTCTTCACAAAGGGTTCATCAAGGAAGAACCTCCTTATGTATTTCCCTATTCTCCATCATCTTATTCAACAATTTTATGGGCCTATTTCCTTATGTATTCACCAGATGCAGTCATTTAACTTTCACTCTAACCTTAGCCCTTCCCGTATGATTAAGTTTCATGATCTATGGTTGAATTAATCACACTCAACACGTATTTGCTCATCTCGTTCCTTCTGGAACCCCAGCACCCCTTATGCCTTTCATAGTATGTGTTGAAATAATTAGTAATAACATCCGTCCTGGAACCCTAACTGTTCGACTAATAGCAAATATAATTGCAAGTCATCTTCTTCTAATATTATTAGGCAATACAAGACTTTCCGCATCCTTATCTATACTTTCATTACTGATAATTGTCCAAATTTCCCTACTGATGCTAGAATCTGCTGTCGCAGTAATTCAATCCTATGTGTTTGCAGTCTTAGTTACATTATATTCAAAAGAAGTCACTTATTTTAGCACCACAAAATCACCTCTACCGTTTAGTTGATCAAAGTCCCTGGCCCATTGCTGGAGCATTAGATGCTCTAATTACAATCACAGCCTTAATAAATGATTCCATCAATATGACCCTTCTCTATTTTTTTAGCATACTAATTATATTAATAATTATAATTCAATTATGACGGGATGTAAGTCTAGAAGTTCTTACATCTTATCAGGGACTTCATACCATTCAAGTAACTTTAGGATTTCGATAAGGTATAATTCTATTTATTATTTCCGAAATATTCTTCGTTGTTTCATTCTTCTGTGCTTTCTTTCACAGACGTCTGGCCCCAGCAGTAGAAATTGGCTCATTTTGATCACCCACAGAAATTGCACCATTTAACCCTATACATATTCCCCTCCTTAAGACTGCTATCCTCCTAGCCTCAGGGGTCACTGTAACATGAGCTCATCATAGATTAATAGAAGAGAATCAGACTCAAGCAACACAAGGTCTTTTTCTATCAATTATTCTAAAACTGTACTTTACATCTATTATATATGAAGCTCCTTTTACTATTGCAGACGCTGTATACGGCTCAACGTTTTCTTTTTTCTTTTTCTTTTTTTCTTTTCTTTTCTTTCTTTTTTCTTTTCTTTTCTCTTTTTTGTGGCAACAGGCTTTCACAGTTTTCATATTACCTTTGGCTCCACATTTCTAGCTACCTGTCTATTATGTTACCTTCTATATCTTTTTGCTCTTCCACACACTATTTCGGGTTTGAGACTGCCGCCCTGATACGTACACTTCGTAGACGTAGTATGACTATTCCTTTACATTTCTGTGTATTGATGAGGAGCTTACCCTATTACGAGATTAGCTTAGGGTGACCAAACGTACTGATTGTCGCAGTAAGGTACTGCTTTTTAAAGAGCTGTCCTTAGTGTTACGAACACGCCTAAAAATTCAGAAATGTCCTTTTTTAAAATATCCTGCGAAATGTCCTGAGTAGGCTTATTTGCAATATTTTAACATTTCATTCTTTATTCACAACATTTTAAATTACAAGCACTCTTTTCCTGAATGATAAACTGCTGCGTTTCATAGCACTCCTCAAAAGATAAAGAAAGAATAACAATGAAAAGAATATTAATTTACAATACACTGTTTTTACTGAGAAGGGCTTGTTGAGATATTGGAAAGGTAGGAAAGATTTCTACTTCAAGTTACGCCAGTGATGCTAACCAAGTTTAGTGGACGTTTTCTCGTGCCAGTCTATATTTTCTCTCATTGATTAAAATAATACCACGCTCCGAAAATCGATTCATAAAAAATCTTTAGCCCAACACGAAGTTTCAATGTACGTTCATAAAAATAAAGCACTTTGTCATTCATGAAAGCATTTGGAGTTGTGTTGAATTCTTTCAATACTTTTCTTTAGGGCTTTTCTATTTACCAAAAATGAATGATTAACTTAAGGTTAACGTTAAATGAAATAAGGACATGCGTATTGCAGACGCAGTAAGTTATCATATACTATTATATTTGTGTCCTACTTTTCGCTTGTCAGAATCTGGTCATTCTAGATTAGCCTATTTAATATATAAAGTATATTCGACTTCCAATCAAAAAGATCATTCAATGAAATAGGTAATTAATACGATTCTAACATTATTATTTGTTACAACTAACCATTATTATTTGTACCGTCGTCATAGCCATCTCAACCTTACTACCAAAAAAATTAATAACCAGAAAAAACTCACCTGTGGAATGTGGCTTTGATCCGAAGTCATCTGCCCTTCTCCCTACGATTCTTCCTTATTGCTGTCATCTCCCTCATTTTTGATGTTGAAATCACCCTTCTCCTTTCAATAACTATTACCATTATTAGTAAAATTACTAACACATTATCCTGATTACTAGATAGACTAACATTATTATGAATTCTTCTTTTAGGCCTTCACAACGAATAAAATCAATGATCCGTAACCCGCAGGAATTTTTTTTACTAAATTAAAAAAAATAATTCCAAGCTAGTATGATCTACTAGTCCTTATAATGTTCGGCCGACATTGTCAATATCGGTGATTCCATCCACCTGCACAATTGCGTAAGTTCGGGTGGCATTGGGAATGTCGATATTTCCATGCACCTACATAATTGTGTACCTTCGGTTTATATTAGGAAAGTAGCTGATGTCAGTTTGCGGTGCTTTGAATTATGGAATGAATTTAGATTGTTACTGTTCTCTTTTATCATAAATATGGTATAAAATTTTTACATGTTTATTGTCATGTAACAAATTACAACAGACATTTACTGTAATGACTTGCGATAAATTATATTAGACTTTATAGAGAAAAAACATTAAAAAATAATGGAGTAATATTGTGAGTGTGAAAACACATTTGCAAATAAAGAAGCCATACTTCTATTTGTGACATTTGTCTGCAAAATCTTTAGTTACATTTTATAATGAAATTTCAGGAAACAGTTCTTGTCTTTATTGAGATAGAGATAGATATTGCACTTTAAGGAATGGTTTCTTGTTCTACTTTTGCAATCTTCAAGGCGACAAACTCTTGCAGTTCTGAGATTATCTATGGTGGGAAAGTAATCGTACTCATCAAAACGTTTTACTTTGCATGGGAGCGCTACAGGAGGGTTGAAGAACGTAGACTTCTTCTCTCGAGGTGTAGGATTATCAGTTTCTTCATTTTCATCTTCAACATTTATTCTTTCACTCAGAGGTATACCTATAAGTGTTCTGCAAGCTCAAGACAGAATTCCATAAAATCGTTAGTTTTGTTTTTAGTTAAATGGTTTGCACGAGCATTTTCCCTGTATTCAAACCAGCTATTCACAACTGCAAGATTCAAAAAGTGGAAACTGGTTTTTAGAGTCCCTTAACAGTTCGAAGCCATATTCTATACAATTCCATCATTTGGTTACAGACATCCACTCCACTACCACGTTAACATGACGCCTTTTCTTGTTTTGACCATCGCTGTAGAACTGTTCGATGTTTAACTCAGCTGATATCGAGGCCAACAGAACTTTGTTATTGCCCTTCCACTCAACAAATACTTGCCCTTCCATGTCTGCAATTAATTACTTTCCATTACAATTATTATCCTTTCGATCATGCTCTACGGAATCTCCACTTTTCACATTAGAGTTGCAATTAAGCTGTAAACCAAATTTCTCCTTTTCCTGGACACGATTGCTTATAGTGGTGCCTTCAAGTCCAGAATCTAATAGTTTCTTGAGGAGAGGTAAGCTTGTGAACATTTTGTCGAAGTACACAAACTTTGCTTCTGGTAAATTTTTTACAAAGCGTTAGACAACGGAAGGGTAGTGACCTAGGTCATTCTTCGGTAGTGGAGTTGTGTTTCTTTGATATATCTCGAAATCCAACACAAGTCTATTGTGTGAACAAAATACATAGATTTTAGTCCAATTGGTCCTGGTTTATTTTTCACGCATTGCCTCAATCCAGGGCACTTTCCTGTAAAGGGAATAATGTTTTCACCAACTGAATAATACATATAGTTCCGAGGGAGAGCTAAGCATCTGACTGCATCAATAACAAGCTGAACTTTCCACAGTCTGATTCAGCTTGAGGAGGAGGTGTTTGAACGTTCGCAAAGTGTAGATTTGTTCGCAATGCGAGAAATCTATCCCTGGATATTTTGGATGAATCTTCTCCAAAGATTCTAGAAATTAAAATCAATGCTAGTGAACGGTTCCAGAACATGGGTAGCCGCGGATATTTGGTGATGATCATAAGAAGGTTGTGACTTCTTCACTTCAAACATGTTTGTTCCTATACATTTGTGAGTCTTCCATGTACTATATTAATTTGTATAGTATACTGCATTGTCAAAGAATTCATCAAAATATCTGTTGAAGTACTCGATTGGTTCTCCTATAGGACCAGGATTTTGTGTCAAATAATAAATATTTATGAGATGTATATTTGATTAGAAACAAATAATTTTGTAAAGTAAATAAAATAGTTAATAATCTTGTCTGTATTTCAGCCGGTTCTTTGAAATATAGATGAGGCTTCTCCTGGAATGCTGTTTTAATCAACTTCTGAGATTCTGTCGGCCTTGCAGTCTTTGAACATACTTGTGCCCGTGGTTTTGTACAGATAGAAAAAGATGTAAGAATCTGAGGTGAGGCCACATGTTGTATAGGAGATTGCCTCTGCTGTTGTGTTGGTCTAGAAGTCTCTGGAACTGCTGTATCTAAGCAAGCCATGTCTGTCACAAAAGAACTGGAAGTAGTAATACTGGATGCAGCAGCAAGAGAAATAAAATTGTCTGAAGATTCACTTGTTCTTTCTGAAGAATTCTGCATGTCACTTAGTTTTGAAACAGGTTCTTCAAGACTTTGTTGATTACCTTCGAAAGGGAGTCTTGCAGATAACATAAATGACTCATCACAACATCTACTAATGAATCCTTTACAAATCATTTTCACCGTCTCTATCGATTTGCTCTTCCATTGTTGTTATCGGCTTAGGCAGTGACTTGGGGCTCAAACTTCCATCAGAAGCAGCTGAAGATTGTGTCAAATTCTAAATTATTCATCTCGCTGAGTTCGTATGAGAGGTTTCAATAAATTTTCTTGATCCTCATCAGACGACAATATTTTAGGATAACATGGAGGAGGAGCGTAATTTTGTCTCTGTCTTAATCGTCAAAATCTTCTAACTCTAAGTTGTCGCCAAGAAAATGCAAAACATCTTCCTCGGTAAGGTATTGTCTCGATCTTTTGGATGCCATCTGTTAATAAATAAAAAGAAACAGTTAATCACCAATTCAGACATAGCAGAAAGGCATTTTCCATTTAAGAACTAACAATACTAATAAAATGGAAATGGAAAATTTGGATACGGGTTAGGATCTATGTATTAAAAGGACCACCTCGTCATTCATCTGCTGGGATTGATAAGAAACTACAAAACCTAGCAATGGCCAGAATCAGAATTTGATCCCGGCACCTCTCGATTTTGAAATATCTGCGCTACTCACCTATCCTCGTGAAGTTGTCTACATAGAATTTCTTTTGAAATATTAAGTTGTTTTTAATAAATGAACATAAAACTATTTTTACATTTTAAATGGAAATGTGCTCTTAAGAATATTTGAAACTTTAAATAAATAATTAATACAATATTTTACCTTCGCGATAATATTTTTTAGACATATTTAATGAAGAAGTTCCATGAACTCACAATTTAATATTAAACATGCATTACAACAAGAACCTAACTTACACAGTTATACAGGTCACATTGTAATAGATATTCCACAACAAAAACCTAAACTACACAATTGTGTAGGTAAAATTCTATGGCCCGGCACACACGTTCCGGTATATCGGTGAGGTTTACCTGTACAGGTGAACCGGAGCATGCGTGCCAGCTGCTCGAGGCCAAACAGCACAGGGGTAGCGACCTGCGCAGGCGACCGCAGAAGAATCGAAATTCAATTCTTACTACCTGCGCAGGCGTGTAGACCTGAGCGTGTGTGTGAGTCACTCCGGTACACCTGTACACTGTTTAGGTGACTTGTGGCTAGCCCCTTGAACAGGGAGCGTCGGTCGTTGTCTTCTTGTTTGCTCGCCATCTCTCGACTGAGTTAAAATCTTCAGGTTTATTTTTGCATGTGTGTGCTCTAGCCTGCACAGGTATACCTTTCCGGTATACCGGTGAGGTTTACCCAACAGGTATATCGTAACGTATGTGTCGGGTATAATACGTAATAATTCAACAATGAATCGCGACAATCAGATATCTCTTGCTTTCGTGGAACATTCATACCATTGTTGTTGTAATCAAGTAAACCCACATATATCATTATAATCTAATCGAAATGAAGTAAAATAACTTACCTTGAAATTTTGGCATGCAATTCATTTGAAAACGACATATAACACTCTGGTGGACTTTCTTTAAAAGTATTTCACTTGATTCACACGCAGCACGAACCACACAATGACAGCTGTTCGGTAGGAATCTCGAAAAGAATCAAGCAATTTTGATATATATTTTATCTTTCCACCTACACAATTGTGTAGGTCAACTTTGAAAGGGCTAACATGAGCAGACAGGAAATAAGATAATAGTTAAATATAATATTTGGGTTGCATATAAAAGGAAGTATCAACTTATCTCAAATAGGAAGCAATAATTCCACGTAATTTCCATTTGCACTTCTGGTCACCTCGGCGCCTATTTACGTTAGTTGAAGCCAAAAAGGAATCATTTCTCTGTTAATGATAACACTGGGATTTAGTCCCCAACTACGAACATGTGAATATTCAAGAACAAGCTTCTAACTTCTATCTTTAGCGGACAGTTCGTTAACATCTCTCAAGATCTTAAAATACTCACTTAGTGTAAGCAGTGTTTCTATTAGAAACAATGTTCCGGGGCACAGCTGGTACTATTCTATTTATTATTATATTTTACACGTATTCGTTTGGTCTCCTACGGAGAGGGGGTCAGTGCCTCTTAAAAACATGTCTGGAAGAAACACTTGTATACTACTATTACATTACCTTTTCAAGGTAAAAAGGAGAATACTTCTCGAGGAATGGAATGGAAAAGGGGTTGGGGAGGGTGCCTCGACAACAAAGGTCTTTTGCACCCGTCACTGGTCGGAAAAGAAACAGTCATACAAACGACGAAAACACAGACTAGTCACTGAATGTGATGAAGGTCATACAGTAAAACTATCACTCGCAGGCACTAAAACGAAGATGGTACACAGATCGGAGGTCGGAAGCACTGGAACACAGAAGAAAGTCAAAGCGCCGTCAAAACATGCAAATGCCGCAAAAACTGGAATAGCTTCAACACAGTGGCTTCATCATCGCCGAGAACAGTAGCGAGGTCAGCTGGCAGTCCAAACAAAAGTCTGTCAGCAGCAAGAGGCACACATTCCACTAAGAGGTGACGAATACTCAGGGGCTGACCACAATGACGGCACACAGGCGGAGGTGTACGTTGTAGAAGATGTGCATGACTGAGATGACTATGTCCAATCCGAAGGCGGGCCAATGTCCGCTCTTCCAGGCGAGATGATCGGGAGCTCGTCGACCAGACTCCAAGGCGGGGCTTCACTGCATGCAGCTTATTGTGAATCTGCTCATCCCAGGAGGATTGCCAGCGTTGACGGTGAACGTGAGCAAACACAGAGCAGACATCAGAGCTAGGAACAGGAAGAAGACAGCGTCGACCAGCAACAGCAGCCTCCTTCGCAGCAGCATCAGCAAACTCATTGCGAGGGATGCTAACATGGCCAGGCACCCAACAGAACGTTACATCATAGCCCTCAGCAAGTAGTGCATGACAAGTAAGAAGGACTTGCTGGACCAGCGGATGCGTAGAAGTGACATCGGCTAGGCTTTGTAAGGCGCTGCTGGAATCAGAGCAGAGTACAACACGGCGTAGATGGCGACGGCGGATATGGTGGAGACTCTCCAAGATGGCAACCAGCTCTGCAGTGAATACTCTGCAGAATGGATGAAGCAGGAACCTAAAACGGTGGGCATCCAGGACAAAAGCACTTCCTACACCATCAGCCTGCTTGGACCCATCAGTGAAGATAAGACGGTGGAATCGATAAGAGTCGAGGAGGCACAAAAACTGTGCCGAAATTCCAAATCGGTAGTAGTCGCCTTCTTGAACCGCAACAGGTGGAGATTGATCACAGGCTTCAAAAGCTGCCAAGGTGGAAGAGGCAGGAAACCCAACGGAGAAAGCGCAGGGAGATCGACGTCAAGGTCAGCTAAAAGCTCAAGGGCACGAATGCCAAAAGGCCGGGTGCAGGTGGGTCGGGCTTGATAGCGTTGAAGACGAGCACCAGCATCCAGGGTGAAACTAGACGGGTGATCAATGGAAGCTCGCAGGTGAAGCAAGTATCTCAGCTGCAACAACTGGCGACAATGATCCAAAGATGGTTCGTTGGCTTCGACGTATAAGCTGAGAATCGGACTTGTGCGATAAGCGCCAATCCCAATGCGAAGGCCCAGATGGTGAACAATGTCCAGGTGACGGAGGACAGACAAACGGGCAGAGCCATACGCCACACAACCATAATCCATCTTAGAGCGAATGAGGCTCCGATACACTCGAAGCAGCACAACACGGTCAGCACCCCAAGTGGTATGGGAAACCAGTCGCAGCAAATTCATCGCACGGAGACAACTATACTTCAGCTGGCGAATATGGGCAGTCCATGCAAGGCGGCGATCAAGCTCAAGGCCCAGAAAACGAACACTCTCCACATATGACAGACGAATAGGGCCCAAATAAAGATCCGGATTGAAAGCACAGTTCTTCAGACGACAGAAGTGGACACATTTCGTCTTCAGTGAGGAGAACTGAAAGCCGGTGTGGGAAGACCAATGGTGAAGGCGGTTAAGCGTCAGTTGTAGCTGGCGAACGATGGTGCGAAGGTCATGTGACCGACAGTAGATGGTGAAGTCGTCCACATACAGCAGCCCAGGCACAAAAGGTGAAAGTTCGGCCATAACACTGTTCACAGCCACAGCAAATAAAGTCACACTGAGAACACTGCCTTGTGGAACACCAGTCTCCTGAGAAAAAGATCGAGACAATGTGGATCCAAGCTTCACTCGAAAGGAGCGCTCGCGGAGGAAATGCTGGAGAAAAATTCCCATATGTCCACGCACGCTCCATGCGTGCAATTGCCGCAAGACACCATAACGCCAGACCGTATCATAGGCCTTCTCCAGGTCGAAAAAGATGGCGACAAGATGCTCCTGATAGCGAAAGGCGTCCTGGATGGCAGTCTCAAGATGAACAAGATGATCGGCCGTGGAACGATACCGCCGAAATCCACACTGAAAATTGGAGAGGTGGCCATGATGCTAAAGAAACCAAACCAACCTGGCGTTGATCATCTTTTCGAGGACTTTACAAAGACAGCTGGTAAGGGCAATCGGCCGATAGTTGGCAGAAGACGTTGCAAGCTCGCCCGGTTTCAGGATCGGGATTATATAGGCTTCACGCCAGGCAGTAGGAAAAACCTCTTCAGTCCAGATCCGGTTATACAGGGTAAGAAGATGGTGGAGTCCCTCAGGAGGGAGATGCCGAAGCATAGCATAGTGAATATTATCCGGACCTGGGGCAGTATCCTTCGTAGAGCGTAGAACAGAAGACAATTCATCAGCACTAAAAGGTGCATTGTAGCTCTCGCTGTTATCAGAGCGAAAGGCAAGGGGCATACGCTCCGCACGCTGTTTCACAGGCAGGAAGACAGGAGGATAGTTTCCAGAACTGGAGACATCAGCAAAATGGCGACCCAAATCCGCCACAATTCGATCCTGCTCCGTTACAAGATGACCATCAATAAGCAAGGCCGGAACACCAGTAGATGAGGATTGTCCTTGGAGACGGCGAACCTTAGACGACACTTCGGAGATGGTGTTCTGCACAGAAAGCGATGAGACATACACACGCCAGCTGCGGCGTTTAGCCTGCTTGATCAAATACCGTGCTCGAGCACGGAGGCGTCGAAACTCAGCTAACTTAACTTCACTAGGGGCACGTCGAAAGGCACGCAAGGCTCGTCGGCGGGCACGGATAGCTTGGCTAATGTCTGCGGATCACCAAGGAACAACACGACGACGAGGAAGACCATGATGGACAGAAATAGCCGCATCAGCTGCCATCTGGATGCTGCAGTGAAGAGCTGCACAGTATGTATCCACAGACCACCTAGGATCCGGTGCAAAATCAAAGGCCGCAGCAAAGTGTGTCCAGTCAGCCTGACGCAGGTTGTAGCAAGACGACGGTCCTGGTAGAGGGAGCTGTAGTCCAATAAGTACAATGGGAAAGTGGTCGCTGCTACAAAGATCTGGGTGTACGCGCCACTTCAGTTGAGCTCCTAAGGCTGGGCTACACAAAGAAAGGTCAATATGTGAAAAGGTCCCTGTGGCAGCGGAAAAGTGTGTTGGGCTGCCATCATTCAAAAGAATCAAGGGCTGGTTCGTGATGAAAGTGCACAGTGCTCGGCCACGAGGGTCGGTCCGGATAGATCCCTACAAGACATTGTAGGCGTTGAAATCGCCAACCAGAATGACAGGAGCTGGAAGCTGGCTGTAGAGGTTGTCCAGATCAGCGGCAGTGAAGGCCGTGGAACGCGGGAGATAGACGCAGCAGATGGTAACAGGCTGCGGGAGAAACACTCGTGTTGCAACTGCCTCAAGGGTCGCAGTGAGATGGAGCAGTGTAGAATAATAGAGCCCAGAAACACCAATGGCGACACCGCCAGCAGCACGACCGTCAGTCATCTTATCATGGCGATAGACAGTATAGCCACGAAGAAGACAATTGGTGGTGGGTGTGAAATGAGTTTCTTGTAAACAGAAGATAATTGGATCCAAGAGCGAGAGAAGCTGTCGAAATTCTTCGTGGTGAGTGGAAAAGCCGTTGAGGTTCCATTGAAGCAGGGCCATGATTTAAACAGAATCGACAACAAGAAATTTGCCACTGCCTTTCTTACGGCGTCGCGGAGTCACCTCGTGAAAAGCTTCGCAGGCGTCTTCTTCCACACCATCCATAGAAGAGGCATCATCAGCAGAGGGACTGCAAGATGGTTTCGGTTTCTTCGAGATAGGAGAACTAACAGAGGGCTGACGAGCCGCTTTCGAAGAGCCGGTGGAAACAGGCGTTGATTGAGAACCTTTCTTCTTGTCCTTCGGAGGTGTAGAAGTAGCAGTGGGCGTAGTTTTTAGAAATTTCTCTCGTCGAGAGCGAGGTGAGGTAGGTACTGCAGCAGAGGGTGGCGACGGAGAAGGCCGCGAACGAGTCATGGTACCCGTAGACTTGCTTGCACTAGATGGTTGAGATGCTCCACAAGTACAGCCAGCGGCAGAAGCAGCAGCAAAGGTGGTCTGGGTGCTTACATTACAGGTTTGGGTGCCAGTCGTGGTCAAGGATACTCGGGAAGCATAACTGCCACCAGCAGGCAGCTTGGGCATCACGCGGCGGCGAGCCTCACCAACAGAGATCTTCTCAGTGACTATCAGTTCTTTAATCGCTTTCTCCTTTGTAAACTTTGGGCAGTCCCGCGCCCAGGCAGGATGGGCGCCATTACAATTTACGCATTTAGAAGATGCGTTGCACTTCTCGGATCCATGTGAAGGTCCACTACAGTTACCACAAGTGGCGGATCCATTACAAGTGGGGGCGGAATGACCAAAGCGTTGACACTTAAAACATCTGAATGGGAACGGTATATAAGGTCGAATCTTCAGTTGTAGGTAGCCAACACGCAGAGTAGGCGGCAAGGTAGGTAAATCGAAAGTCAAAATGTACGAATGAGTGGCTACCAGTTGCCCATCCCGTTTCACAGATGTACGATGCACGTCTATAACATTTGAGTCGCGGAGCTCTTCCAGGATGTCTTCCTCCGGCAGATCGTGCAAATCTCTGCAGGTAATCACTCCTTTACTAATTACTGGGGTTGAACAACAACAGGCACTGATCCAAGCTGCTGACACTTCAAAAGAAGAGTGGATTGCTTATCATTAGTGGTGTGGACTAACAAGGAACCAGTGCGTAGTTTCTTGATGTGGCCATCCGGGAAAGTACCCGTGGCAATATGGCAAAGCTGTTTATAAATGACAAAAGGCAATAACTTTGGTAAAGAACCAGCTATCGCTTCTGACTTATCTTCAATGACTAAATATCTCGGTACTGTATTTACTTTGCTTATCTGAATAGGTGCTGAAGAAGGTGTTTGATGCAGATCCATAGGTATAGTAAACCCAAAGTCTTCTCAACTTCCCCGTCATCGTTCGAGGCGTCCAACGAGGTGGGCAGGTCCTACCTGCTCCACCCTTGTCAACAAGCTGAGCTGTGACTCCAAGTCAAACTGACAAGGAGCCAGGGCCACTTGAAACACCGACTGATGGGTACTTTCGAGAAGACCGTGTCTGGGGAAGAGATCAGTGTTTCTTCGGAGATCCCTGCGCTGCATACTCCCAACTTTCCCTTTCCGGTCCGGCTGGGTGCAAACACGTTTCACTCCTCGGTCCCACGATCCCGGGTCCAGCGTCGTCCAATAGCAACCAAAGCTCAAGTCCATATCCATGCAGGGGTCAAGTCAGAAGATCCGTCCGGCTTCATCCGAGGCATGGTTGTTGCTGCAGCGATCAGTAGTTTGACGGATTGGGTGATCGGCCCAACCCAACCCCCAACCTGGAGGACCAGTGGCTGATTGCGACCCCTAAAGGAGTCGGGCGATGGGGGCGCCACATCCCAACGCCGGGTACTTCTCGAGGAGTATATCAAGAGAATTATTTCTTCTTAGAAGGTACCATTTAGAGTTGATGAATTCAAATGCTGAGAATTATTGCTGGCACTGGATTCAGCACGAAAAGAAACAGAGAAAAAGTGAGTATTTATTGGCAGACCGTACATAGGGTGGGAGATAAATGGGGGCAAAGTGCAAAGATAGTACGTAGAAAATGTCTAGAAATGCCATGTTAATTTTGAAACGAGTAGAGGCATTGAGCTCAAATGTTGGATATGAGGATTGCATGTAGAGCTCCACTAAATAGGCATAATATGAACACTGCCATAACCGCCAATTTTACGTAACTGGTTTTGAGAGGAGTCACCGGTATTACAATCGGCACGTTTTAATGAAAGGGCTAATTAATATATCAGAACCCTGAATGGGACAGATGACTTTGTGCAAGTTACGCCAGTATTCATCCACTGCAACTACTTCTCATTCCGTTACACGTTGCAAACCTTCTTCTTCATGTTCCAAGATTCGATTTTATCTCTTTGTACCCCTCGTGCATATAACGTACTCATAGACCGCAGTACATTGTATCCAGCTCCTTTTTCACGCCATTTTTACGATAACAAAACGTGCCGGTGGTAACACTTGTGACTCTTCTCAAAACCAGTTACATACAATTGGCGGTTCAAATACTGTTCACATTACGCCCATTCAGTGCAACTGTACATGCATTCCTCATATCCAACATTTGAGCTCAATCCCTCTACTCGTTTCAAAATTCGCGGTGGCTAAGTGGTAGAGCGTTCACCTCCGGTGCTTGGGGTCCATCGTTCGATCCCAGCTTGCGCCGTGTGGACTTTGTGGTGGACAAACACCGTCTTCGGGGTTTTCTCGGAGTTCTCCAGTTTCCTCCCACTTTCTTCATTCCATCAGTTCACTCATCTCTCATCATCACCGTCTCCTTTGGCCTGACCGGGGTAAGTGTGGGACGTAAAACTTCGCGATTTCATTTCGTTTTTTTTTTCGTTTCAAAATTTACGTGGTATTTCTAGATATTTACTACGTTGTATCTTCGCACTTTGCCCTCATTTATCTCCCAATCTGTATACGGTCTGCCAATAAACATCCTCGTTTTCTATGTTTCTTTTGGTGCTGAATCCAGTGCTAGCAGTAATTTTCAGCAATTAAATTCACCAAATCGGAGTGGACCCTTGTTAGAATCTTCAATACAATGATTTCATTATAAGCTATCTGGATAGACAAATATTTAGAAAAAAGCAAATGAAAAAAGTAAAGATTAAAAAATAAATACATCTTAAACAAATTGCCCTGCGATTGTTGTACTAACATTGAAACTCACTAAAAACTGTTATACATGCCCTGAGCTCCTACATATTCACTTCAACCTCGATCAACATTATAATATGTGCCCCCAACCTGCAAAGGAAACTTAATAATATAATTAGTTGGAAGATATGGTAAAAATTGCATGAATCCCATTATTGTCGAATTAAAATAAGACTTTATGGACACTAAGAACTGGCCTACAGAATAACTAGCTAATAATATTCCTACCCATAAGCCTACTGAACTAAAAAGTAAAACGCCTATTTTCAAATATAAAGGTAACACAATACAATTAACAGTAAGAAAGATTAATCAGCTTAATCTTGAACTTCCCAAATTGCTATTTCTACTAATCCTAACATCCATTTACACATTGTTCATTCCTCGTTATCACTAATGGAATGAATAATGTCTCCTTCAAACCCCCTGCAAGTTAAATAGAATCTTAGACGAACAAAATAACAAACAGTTAGTCTAGTAGAAAAATAAGAGGAAAAACTTACCACGTTAATCAAAGCTAGAGAAGAAATTTCTAAAATTAAATCCTTAAAATAAAACTCCGCTAAAAAATAGGCATGTCACATAGTGCTAAATTAGCCACATTTGAACATGAAAAAGTAAGAGATATTTGTCCTGCACGCGCTTCTAATTCTACGAATATCCTGAGAAACCTACACCATGAATAATTGCCCCAGCACACAGAAAAAGTAATGCCTTAAATAAAGCATAAGTAAGCAGATGAAGAAAGCCAAATCATGAAATCCCATTGATAGAACTATTATCATAAAGCAAAGTAGACTTAAGATAGATAATGCAATAATTTTCTTTAAATCATATTCACAATTGGCTCAAATGGCAGCTATGAACATAGTTGACCCCGACAACAATTATAGTGCATCTCCACTATATACATTTAATAAAACATCTCTAAACGAATTAGTAGATAAACAGCAGCAGTTACAAGAGCAGAAGAATGAATTAATGCAGATACTGGAGTTGGTGCAGCCATTGATGTAGGCAGTCAAGCAGAAAGGGAATTTGAGAACTCTTTGTTATAGCACCTAAAATAATTAAACAATAATAATTTACTACTTATTTCATTATTACTCAGAACTGCATATAAATAAAAACAATTTCAACTACCATAATTTAGGTGTTGCCAGATCTACTGGTTTTGCAGGAGATCTCCTGCTTTTTCTTCGTTCTACTGATCTACTGCGAAAGAAAATGAAAAGTTTACAATCTCCTGCTTTTTCCTTACTTCGAGAAGTTGAAGATATATATTATTATTAATATTGGATTTTCAATGTTTCCTCACATAAAAAGACAAAATTTCTCTGTTATAATACACAAAGCACTGTAGAGCATATAGTTATAGAACTTTACTGTATGTAATATGAATCCAAAGAATACAACTGTACGTCATCTTCTATATGCATTATGGTTAGCGTTTTTATGACTTTCTATAAGATTTACAAGTAAGTGTTGTTTAGCTTGGGACTTGGGTTGGAAGAGTAGCTTAGATCGTCACGATCGTTAGCAAGAAATCGTCTTACGATCACGTGTGAGTGTACCATATAGCTACGTTATCGCTACGTCCATGAAAAGACATTTTACCACTACACTTTGCTCTTTCACTATGTTTTACTTCACACACGTGTGTATCAAATAATCGGGACTTTTCCCTTTCATTTGCTCAACGTAGTTCATCGGAAATCAATTCTGGACTGCTTGTTTTGACTACTGCCCCCTTAATAATGGCAAATTTTATTGCCCCTGGATTTACATTTAAATGCCACCACTGTATGCGTCTACTACTCTCTCCTGTTTTTTTTTTTTATCTTCGAATCTCCTGTTTTTCCAACTGACTGGTCTGGCAACACGATTTAGTATTCAAGCGATAGCTAGTAAAATTGGTACATTAGCAATTCGATTAGAAAGTGCAGTTAATATACCAGCATTATAAAATCGAACATTTTCACAATAAATAACCAAACAACATGAAATAACCTAGTCCATCTCACCCGAGAAGAATTCTAATTAAATTAGGAGAAATTATTAATAATACTATTGAAAGAACAAATATTGAAACTAGCATGATAAAACGGTTAAGATAACGATCATAACCTGTATATTGATGACTGTAATAGAGTACTATAGAAATCAACGGAACAAATCTCATAAATATAAATGATATTCAATGAAGCAAATGAGTTATAACAATTGTATTTCTATTGAAGGAAATAACTGCTCATTTAACACACTGTATCTATTAAAAAATTTATGCCCGTTATAAGCAAAGAAATATTTATGGCATTTAAAAATTCAAATCTAGTCACACAGACTGAGAGAGGTCAAACCACGATCTGAGGATCTCTATTTCCACCAACTAAAATTTTCTCATTAAACTACTCAGGTAATTAAATCATATAAACCTTGGACCAGCAAAAAATAATCATAAATTTAGAGGTAATCAATGCAATATTAGCAATAAGTACTCCCACACGCTGCCTCCTCAACAAGAACATAAATTAGAGTAAGGTATACCGTGCTGAGTATACGAATATAAGTATAATCTGTAAGCAGCACTAAAAAAGTGAGCAGGACCAGCCCCACTACACTTGTTCACGATCAGCCGACAATTCTATTTAACAAACAGTTTTTTCTAATACATTCAACGTAGGTGGTGCAGGTATATTAGCAATATTAATAGGAACCATCAAAGACTTATGCTTGTTATAAAAGACAATATTTCCCGATTAATTAATAGTCTTCGAATTCTTAAGCGTTCATAAGCAACATTTGCGAGACAAAATAATCCAGAAGAACATAATTCATGCCCAATTATCAACATAAGGGCCCCCCTAAACCTCCATAATCATATAATCCTCTAAACCTCCATATCAACCACAGAAGAATAAACACTCAAAGACATCAGCCTGGCGTAAGCAAACTAATCTAACTGATCAGATCCCAACAACAGTACTGTAATTCTAAATCAGATCAAATTTATGCTTACAGCTACATCCTGTATAAAATACGTATATAATACGTAGAGTCCGGAGTTTTATGTAATATCAACCCCCTAAATATGTACGTAAATATGTAACAAAAATCTCTTAAAATGTAAGAAATATGTAATATTATATAAGAATATGTAATATTACATATGTTACATATTTATGAAAACGTAATATTAATACGCGTATAAGTATGCAATATTTAAACGAATTATGAAAATAAAAAGGAAAATCTACTACGCTTTATCCTGCTTAATGCAACTCCCCCAATGAAGTGAAATGCTTGAACAGCTGAGACAGCCATACGTTACTGACGTGACTGGCGACAGGATAACAAAAATCAGACGCGAATGAAGATGTGAATCGGCTAGAGAGAAACAGGAAAGCCCCGAGAAAAGCAATGCATACGGCATTTGTACCTCAGAAATCTCATGTGGTGTGGTGTGGTCCCGTTTCAAATCTAGAACCTTTTACACTAAATGTGCATCCGTCACCACGCCCCGATCTTGAAATGAATTATAAGCAATATACAAATTTAAATAAGAAAAGCAATTTAAGACGAAATGTATTGTTTTATTTATATTTATTTCATGCAGGGAAAAGCAGTCCTATATCTTTCAAACAATACCAGCTGAACTGAGATTGAAGAATATTTCCACTAAGGAACATTTTTAATTTGAAATAAAGTACTTACAAAAGATGTACCTGCAGTTCAACTGTGTGTTGTTGCACAATGGATTACAAGGTACATTTCCAAACGATCAGAAGTAAAATTTTGTCGGCAATCGGATAAAATATTCTTGTATGCAGAGAATGATCTCTCCACATCACATGAGGTAATAGGAGCGTATTTTAACAGGGGGGATGTAATTGGTGGAAATATCTTCAGGGGTGAGTCTTGTTTCACCACTAAGAATCTCACACACTGCCAATAGGCTGTCGTAACCCGGATTTCTTTCCAGCACTGCATTTAGTTTCTTTCGAACTTTTTCTCCTACATCTCCACACACATCTTTCAGCAGTCTCTTTGCATCCTCTATGATTTCCATGCATTCCGGAAGAGGCCAACCAACAGTCTCTAACTTTTTAATGCTTGTAGGTAGCCAACCAAAATTGCTTTCTATGTATGCGATATCACAGACTACTTTTGAGTCATTGAACAGTTTCTGCGCAATGCCAAGTGGCACAGCAGACTCCGATGGAAATGAATGAATAACAGGCTTCATTTTTTTGAAACTGTTCATTGTAGAAAAGTACTGCCTGTATCCAGTTGCCCCATCGCGTTAGCACTTGCTCCGAAGGAAGTGGCACGTCTGGCAGTTGATCTCTGTAAACTTGAACACGTTGTGGCGCCTTAACAAACATTCTTTTCGTGGAAGAAACTAGTTGATTTACTTCGCAAATGTTGTCTCTCACTTCTTCAGCAAGATGCTGAAGAACATGGGCCATACAGGTGAAATGAATTAATACAGGTGAGCGGGTAAAAAACTGTAAGTGCTTTAGCCGCTTTTAACATGTACACTGCATTGTCTGTATAGAGAACAAGGACATGTTCTTCCTGAACTCCTCCCGGCCACCACACTTTAAGACCATCGTTTACAAAGGGAGCAATCGTAGAATGATTCGTGCCTTCTAGCAATTTACTCGCAATAAGATAGGATATAGATGGAGCATCTTCACTTAACTTTCCAATCACTAAATTTGCAACATAAAGTCCCAAAACGTCTGTTGTTTCGTTCACAGAAATTCAAATATATGAACTACCTATTTCTGCACTAATGGTATCTATAGCTTCCCTATAACAAACTTCGAGATCACACTTTCGAAGAGTGGATTCGTCAGGAATTCGACGCCCGCAGTACTTCTCCAGAAAAGCACGGTATTTTGGCACTTGAACTTTGTCCCAAGGAATGTTTGCTGCTATCATTGCTTGCCACAAGTCTTTGAAGCACTCACTCACTGAAGTATTTTGATGCATTTGTATCAAGAGTACTTTTTTTCTTGCAGTTCGAAAATTTTTATTTCTTGCATTAAGTGCACTTCGTACATGTTGTTCTAACTGAGATTTCATTAAACATCCAATTTTTTTTATCACACACTTGGCACAACACCACTTTACCGTCCGTAGTAAACGCATCATCGATAGTTACCCACGACCGCAATTTCGCGGATAAAGTTGAGGCGACCGGAGCTATTTCTAACTTCGACGGTGTATGCAGAACACGTGCATTTTGCAAGTGCAACACTAGAGTACTGTCCCCTTGTCATTCAGTTGATCAAACGAAGTTCTTTGAAAGCTTAGGTTACTTGCTATGGTAATGCCATTGTCGCCAGCTTCTTGGAACGAACTCTTGCAGTAAATCCCTGGAAGCACACTAGCATACAATTTTAACTTGAATTGCAGGATTTGTTTTCATCTTTTTCCCGTCCGACCTCCGATAACAATCAAATAGACTTCATTTTAGGAACTTCCTGCCCAGTCACCTGTGAGGCACGTGATCCTCCAGAGTTGAGAATAAATGGAACTGCTAATGTACCCCGGAGGGAGGATTTTTGAGTTATTTCTTCTTATATTTCTTTTGTTATCGGCGAAAATTCTGCGAAACATGGTTTGACAAATAAAAAAGAAGAAAGAGATATTTCTCGTTCGGTAAAGAAACGAAAAGACATGACAAAATTAAATCTAGAAGCAGGGCTTGCACAGTTGAGAGCCTATTTTTTTTATCTTAAATTAAAATGTCAGTAAACGCAAAATTTTAAGACTGTTTTACAAAAACAACGTAGAAACCATAGAAATATGCAATATTGGTCAAAATATGTAATGTGAAACTTGAGTTGAAGCACCCTACAGGTGTGAATCACGAACATTTAAGGATTTGACGAACCTACATATGAAGGAAAAATATGTAATTACATACAAATCCGGACATTAATTAATAATAAGTAATAAACAGTAACCACCCAACTTTAGTAACACTCCACCTAAAATTACTGACCCACTCACAGGAGCCTCAACATGTGCTTAGGTAATAAGTAGTTTGTTAGACAAAAGTAAAGTGAGTTCCTAATTCATGCCACGTAGCAAGCTGCTTTACTTTCTTGCATTTTACACTCAAACTTGACATTGATGAATAGCTTTGAATTACATATTCCGTGAAGATTTTGTACATTATACCAGTTCTTAGTACACGGCCGGTTGATAGTTTGAAGAATGGATACACCCTTTCTTCCGCATATTAATTACACAGAAGAAATACGATAATATATACACCTGCGGACGAATATTGTATAGGGAAAACAGAACATGATAAATGTTTTCCGGTGAAAAGAAATGTTAATTGGAGAAGCAGAATACAGAAAGACCTTTCGGAAATAAAATATGCAGATCACACACGTAGAACAATCTCATATATTAATATGCATCACATGTAACGCGGCAGCTGATGGAGAATATTCTGGAATTTTGGTCGTTGGAATGGGATATCACGTGATGGACAAAGCATATTAAATACCCAGTGTTTTTTAGTGAAAAGGAGTTATAGATTGGTTTTAAAGCATGGATTTACCGAAACCTTTGAATTTTACTACAAGAGGTGAAAGTGATTTTGCAGAATTGTCATCTTTGCCGGGAATCCCAACCGGTGGTGACCCCGCACTATCCGCCATTGGAAACAGAAGTTAACCCAGCCAACTTGGATGTATTGACGTCTTTATCGGGGACATCCCAACCGGAGGTGAGCCGGCAAGCTCCGCCACTGGAAACAGAAGTTTTCCCGTTACTTGATGTGGATCATGAAATAGAAGAATATCCCCCTACACCTTCACCAACAGTGAGTAATTACCCGGTGCAGAATTGGGAGTTGGCAGAATTTTTGAATTTACCATGTGAGTGTACTGTGGAACGTACATCATTGGATTGTATAAAGGAGTATATAATATATTCGAAACCAGACGATATATATATTTGTATTGCATGCGGTTTTTTGGAAGGTGGACAGTTAAAGCATGATTGTTTGTTGTTGGATACGGAATCTCTTGAACGGAAAGCTATAGATGTCGTAACAAAAGTAGAAGTTCGTGAAGAATTATTATCAATTTACAGAAAAAAGCATGGACAGCCTTTTGCGATGATATGGAATTTCATTCAACGTTTCCGAGATCTTGTGTGTGACTTTGAATATAGACCCATTCTATTAAAAATTTTACTAGAAAGAGATTATGGGAAATACGTGGACATATGGTAAGTTGTGTATTGTTTTCATTTTTAATTGTTTGATTTCCTTTTATTAGTAATCATGTATTGTGATAGTGAGAATTGTGGACAAAACATTAGTGAAAGTATTGTGTTAGAAACTATAACTGTATACTTACGCTCAAATGGAATAATTGGTATGCAGCATAATCCTGGAACTTTTCTTGAAAAGCACTTGTTGAATGATAAGACTTTAGTAGAACTCTTTGAAATTTTTCATGAACGGCATCGTGAAAGTTCAATTACAAACTTTATGTTAAAAACTGGTGAATGTTTAAAAAATACTGAATTTATTGGACAACTTATTCCAGTTGTCATGAAACGTTCGTGTGAAATTTCAGTTTGCCATAAAGTGTATTTTGTAGACATACAGGGATTTAACATCTCCCGAATGAATTTGTGATACGTGAATTTTGTCTTACTGCGTGTGATGATACATTAAATTTTCATTGTTTAGTAAAAGTACCATGTGAATTTAACGATTTACCAATAGGTTGCCAAAAACAAATCGATTGGCTCACAAACCACTTGCATAGCTTGTCGTGGTCTAGTAAGGCTGGCTATCTCGTATCTCATATTCGGAATATTATGTATGATTTTTGTGCATCAGATGCAACTTTCCTTTGTAAAGGTGGGGGAAAATCCATTTGGATAAAGAAAATCTTTGCGTTAGCAAACGTTGTGGATCTGGAAAGAAAAGGTTGTCCACCATTAGCAGAATTACGAGGTACCGTTTGTAATGAAATTTGTTCATTTCATAAGCAAGTAGAATCAAAATCGGCATATGCATATCGAAATGCACAACAATTGAATTATTGGTGGAAAAATGAGCGCTCCACAACCCTTACTAAGGGCATAGCAAGTTTAATGTTTTCATTGTAATCTTAAAATTATTGTAAAAAAGAGATATTTTATGGAGAAATAAAAATATAAAAGTGTAAAAAATTGGTATTTATTTATTTCTAAAAATCTACAAACATCTACTTTTTTCCTTTTTCATTATGTTTTCCGCATGTTTTTTTTGACAAGCTTATCATTATTTTTTAATTTTTTATGATTAAACATTGCAATATATTTGTCAAATGAAACACCACGTATCACATAATACAGAAAATATACTACAAAATATCCACACATGATAGAATGATTATCTTGAACTTGTACAGTATTTACAAAATAGAGTTTACAATTCCTTTGTAGAAACTGTTGAATTAGTTTAGGCACACCCTATGCCAGAGAATCAAAATAGTACCATTATTTTTTTATTGATATAGATCGCTACCCAATGGCTACCAGGTAAATCAGACTTGTCCAAATTAATAATCAGCCCTACAGGGTGTTGAACAAGTATAGGTAAACGATCAATGGGATATATTCCAGTCACATTTGTACCACTAATACAGTCCTTTAGTAACACTTGTAATAATTGATCACTATACATGTTTATTAGTCTATTTCATCCTTACTTTCCTCCCCTTGTTTTATTTTTGATGGAACATACGTTGCACTATTTGGACTTACGTATAAAACATAACCATAGACTTATAAGTATTCGGCATATAATAAAGCTTCACGCACACAACACTTGAATTGTCCAAATCTATGTTTTAAATAAGCACAAAAGTAAACATGAAATCCCAAGGAAGAAGCTTTCGGGCACTGTAAATCTTCTAAATTTACCACAGTCCGTTCCAATAGTTGCTGCAGATAGTCCTGACGTGTCTTACCATAAGTATACAAGGTACAGGTATTAGCACAATACTGTTTCAATATAGTAGGTAACAATGAGTAATCTACATCGCCATTTTACTTGTCAATACGATAATCGTGTTGTACTAGATGTTTATTCGAAAGTATGAGCGGCACACATAATTCATGTAATGGATATGGTGGTTTAAAAATCCAGCTTTGTGCAAAGGGGATATTAGGATTTACAATTGCAAGTTCCTTAATAATAATATGATCATCATTATCGTTGAACGCGGAGAAGTGAACAATAACCTTTATGGCACTCAAATGGCGAAATTTTACGTTGTATGATCAGTATATACATTCCTGTCTTTATCGATTTCAATGAGAGAGCCAAATTGAGCGTACACAATACATGTAATGGAATTTTGTAGAGGTTGAGAACATGATAATTTTAACTTGACAAGGGAATCACGTATGACATCCCACGTAGAATCATCTATTGTTCCTGTTGGAGATAGAATGAACGGGTACAAAGTGTATCCATGCCGAATTTCTTCACGGGAAATTGTATGTGAATGATCTTGATAATATATACCGGTACCGGAAAACAATGGAATATGTTTGAACATATAAACCATTTGCAAAATTAGAAGTGAGGGGTGTCGGTGGAAATGATTTTGAACCAACTTGTAATTGCAGCTTGTTAACGTTAAAATGTTGAAATTCAAAAGGGTCTACATGTGGTTGACCATTAAATGCAGCGTTTGATACAAAACCTATAACAACACCTTTTGGTACTTTACCCAAAAATAAATTATCGAGATTATATGAACTTACTTCTGCGGGAATGGTATAGGTACGAGTTTCAACATGAGTAAGAAATATGCTGGCCGGAATGTGTTCCATGCCAGCATTGATTTGCATAGCTAAGTCGGCAGCAATATCTAGACGCCGCACGTGAAGTGTTACGTCTTCAAGTTTGACTTTATATGCTGTATTTTCAGCAGACATTAAACAAAACGCATCTTTTGTACGATGTAATTTTACACGTAAGCTTACTTTAGTAGGAAGCGTACATCCCACACCGGCAATATCAGCATGGATACGGCCATACATATAGAATGATGCACTATTTCTAACATACTGGGCACGATTTGTAAATCCAGTATTTGCATTACCTAATACATTAAATTGGTTTGCAGTATCTTTATACCATAATCCCCCAGTTAAATGGGTTCGAGCGGCATCACTACCATAATTTAATAATGATTCGATATAAGCACGGTACGGATATGAACCAGATGATGAACTAATTAATTTATCGTTTAATAAACATTAACTTGACTAAATAACGAATGAAGAAAATTATTTACAGACGCAACTAATATCAGCCTCAACTAAATTTGTATTATCGTTTTTTTGTAATTTTACATTTTACATACAGATACAAGTATGCAGTGTGAATAAAATCGCCAGTTTCACCAGGTACAACAAATTCAATGGTCCTTCTGACGATAAAGTAGAAATCGGACGATATTCAACAGTGGAAGATGACTGAATAGCAGTTTGAGTCATTGGAATAATAAACAAATCAAGTTCACTTGTACAACATTCAGGACTACTTCCACTGAGTAAAGCTATAATTAATAAAATATATCACCGGAATATTTTCGATTACGTTTGACCGGAGGACCGAATTGTACGATAGCAGGAGCCTTACGTTTTCGTGGACGTCTCTTACCACTACCGGTTAACAACTGACTAAGTTTATTCGCAGCTTTAGTTTTTAATGTTTCTCCAGGTTCTTCTACACGAACACGAACGGATTCTTTAAATGGACGGTCTTCTAGTACATCACCTGCAACTTGTATTCCCGTTTGTAACGCTTGGCGGCCTACAGCTTTGGCACCTTGCTTTAATAAAGGCAATGCAAAACGAAATAAACCTTTAAAGAAACTACCAATCCCATGACCCCATTGATAAACTGGACCTGAAAAGAAGGGAAGGCCACGTCCCCGCTATTAATACGTATTTGCTTATTCATTTTCCAGGAGAACGTTTAAAATGAAGTGTCACCGTCAATGTCCCGGAACGAAATGGTAAATTTCGTCCTGCGTGGTCCTTTAGTAGTATTTCAACACTATTAAAGCAAAATTTAGAAAGTGGTACATAGTGAATATCTTAATATCGTATGGTTTGAATTTTTCCATAAGTTATATTGCGAACAGTTGCAATACGTAGTAAGGGAGCTTGCGTATCTCCCACCAATTGATATTCAATAAGATCAGTATACACAAAAATTTGAAAAGGATATCCAATATCTAAGTATGGTTGTTTAAATCCCTGTTTTTGAATAACGAGTTCATTTTTTTTTTATGAAAACCTTGTTGTATAGCCAAAGTAGGTGAAAGTGTTATGAATTCAACGTTTGGTTCAGAAGTAACATGAATAATATTGGAAGCGTTAAATCTTATAAATTCTGAAACTTTATTTAATTCTTCCAGTATGTGTTCAATGTTTGCATAATATCCAGGAATAGTTTTACTTTTCATAATTTCATGACCTTCTAATTTGTATCAAACGATATTTTCATCTTCGGTGACATTATGACACGTTAAAGGAATATGTATTTCACTTAATCCGACACACCAATCCGTATCTGTTAAACGTACAGTATTTTTCAAATTATTAATGAAATGGGTTGGACTATTTTTACGATAAATGTCTGTACTTGCATTTGAAACCAGTGTAATGTAGAAGCTGTCTTCTATGCTTTCAGAAATCATGTTAGTTTAAAGTGAAGTGTCAAGTTCGAAGTTCCAAAACGAAATGGTAAGTTTATTCCTTGTTCATCTTTTAAGTTTACTTCTATCGTATCAAAATATTTCTTTTCGACTTTCACGTACTGCGGGTTATGAAATAAAATATTTTTGATTCGTCCATACCGCTCGTAAAATATACTAATTTTACGAAGTAAAGGTCCAATTTTTTCTTGTTGTTTTACAATATCCACACATACGTTAACTTCTGTTGGAATATTATAATCAAGGTTACAGGGATATTTTCCGTGAGGAGCCAGAAATTGTTCCCTATGTTGATCTTTTATATACACCACTGAATTATAAAAATTTGAATTTTCATTCATAAAAGCGAGTATATGTTGTAAACCTTTTGTTATGTCCAGAATACACCCATTACGTGACCGGAAGGAATGTTGAATATACACTTGATTCTTAAAATAATTATATTTTACTATACGTACTTTCTCGGGAATTAGATTTAAGATGGCTTTAATGGATGCATAATATCCCTCCGTTACTTTAACAGGATATCGAATATATTCACCATCAATAAATGTATCGATTGTAATTTGTTCACCCGGACCAACATTATAAAAACTCCACGGTATATTAATTTGTGTTAAGCCCACAACCCACTCTCCGTCCGTTAAATCTATGGCCCTTGCAAGTTTTACTCGAAATGAGGATGTTGTATTATCAAACAGTGCATCCATTGCAGGGTAACGTAACGTAAAATCCGTGTTTCAATGACGAATTCATTATGCAGACTGAATACTAGATACTCGAATACACGAATTCATACTTTCTGGATAGCCTAACCATTTTATGAAAACCCACCCCTTCTTACGTTGAAGAACTTTTTCAATTAAATAGGTTTTGCTTGAGCTTAGAAATATTTTCTGTAATTCTTCAGCATAAAATATTCCTTTAATTTCATCACCATTCCAGTCTTTTAATTTATAAGTTTAAGATTTTATACACTTATCAACGAGAAATATTTCTCGAGACCAATTTGGCAAATAACCTTTTTCAAGTTTATGTTTATATTTAGTAATGCGAACAATCTCCTGCTTGAAATTTACAGGTTATTTCTAATTATAGTCTTTCCGTACAGCGTATTTCACACTTGATTAATATTTGAATCATTTACTTCTGCGGGTTCCATTTTAACAGTTGAATGATAACTATGATTATACTTGTGTACAATTTGATCCAACACATCAATGTACCGATACGTATTTTCTGCAGTAAAATAACGATATATTTTACTTTTAATGGTACGAATTACTCTTTTTACTAACACACATTTCATTTTCGAATATACACTATAATGATTAATTGCAAAATCTTTAAACACTTTCTTTACATGGCGATTTAAAATTCTGACCCTAAATCAGTTTGAACGTGAACCAGTAAGGGCACTTAGTTTAAAATTGAAGTTATTGCATTAGCCATTTCAGGCCCTTTCTTTGTTTTCACAGGAATGCAATACAAGTACCGCGAACAAATGTCAATTGCACATAAAATATAGCGATATCCGTCATTATACTTTGCAATATTTTGCATGTCCGCCAAATCGCATTGTAATGTTTCATTAGGACCACTAACATAATATTGTTTCCGTGGAAATGTTTTTCGTATTGGAGGGTGCATTGTATATGCATCTTGTCATGCTAACCATTCTTTAATTTTCTTTCGGGATAATATTTTTTAAAGTCTTAATGTACTAACACTGGATAAAGATGCAGGATCTGAATACTTGTAATAGATTTTTGATAATTTTGCCATTTCTTATTTACGTTTTATATTCTTTCCAATACCGAATTCCAATAACTATCTTTCCAATACGTTAGCTGCAATTGCGGGAGATACTGCAGTCGAAGAAGAATGCCGTTTTCAAATTTTACTGCCAGTCACTTTCGGGGTTGTAAAAGCAGGTGAAGGCGGTCCTGGTGTACGTGAACTAATAAATTCCCGAGGAACATTAATATCATCCAATAACGTTTTAAACGATTGTAATCCTACTGGTTGTGCTGAATATTTCCGTGTACGAACGACATCATTTACTAAGTCGATAATATTGGAACCGGGAATGATATTTCCATCGATAGCCACTGTACCTGTTTGATCCCACGAGATTTTCTGTGAATTAATGAGTTGTTTAAGTAATACATCCGTCTTCCTTCGAAGTGTTTTGGTACTGATTCTAATATATCGGGTACAAGAGTTAAAATACCTCTATCTGTACGACCACTTGCATTTTCTGAGTCAACAATGGGTAAGGCAATAGGATTTTCCGGTGTGGGACCCGATTTATAATGTAAATATTGATGTAATACTTGCTGATACAATTTCCATTTTTGTCCTCTACTCAAATGTGTACGTTGTAAGATTTCGCTAATATCTTTATCTAGTCTTGATTGATGTGGTTCATGTGTCTTTAAATTAGATTGTATTCTATGAAGTGCATTTTCTAGAACTAATAGTATTTTACGTAATACCGACATGTTATCTTCCAAAAATTGTTGAGGCTAAGCCACCAATGAGTGGTCCGAGAATTAATAGAAGTAATGCACCACCTTTCTGTAGTAATAATTTCTTTTTCTTTTTAAGAGAAAGTATTGAGGAGAGAGCACGTAAGATCTTATGTCTACGGAGCCTTTGCTTCTGAATTAATGATATGGGGATATCTCCTTTTATAGTATTTTTTTCTACTTGTGATATGGTACGAATCAAATCACCCGGTGCGTTTTGAAGAATAACTTTCCGATCGGATGGCTTGCATTTCGCAAGCGTGCTGAGCGTATTATAATGATGTTTTACCTTCAACATCTTGATGCCAACTAAACATAAAACGGTGTGGCCGCGTTTTTAACACTACTGTACACATGCATTATTTCTCCGGGAAATATATTTGTTCTCAGTTGTAGGGCATCATGTGTTTGTTCTGTAAGATCAAGCAATAAATACGTGTGTGGTTTTTGTGTAATTTCCTCAAAGACATTCACGAGCTGTTTGCTTCCACGAGATATAATTTGTCTCGCTGAATATTCAATTTGGAACTTATCACGTGGATCCTTAAATACCACTATATAATGTGCATTTAAACTAATATCTCGAGCATGTCGGTTTTTCGGAGATAAAATTTGAACAATAAATATTACGGGTAATTTCTTGTGGTGAGCGTACTTCGTAAATAATTTAGCCACATCGTTATTTGTTTCTGACATTAACCCGTAATAGGGCGCACGGCGTACAAAGTTCCCCAGCAAATACTTTTAGTATTGTATGAGACACAATGCGGCACCCCCGCCGCTCACCCCCCCACCTTATCTACCCCCCACTACCCCTCTACCTGACACTTAGAGAGAGAACCAGTTTGAACGCTCAGCTCTGGCTAGGTTAGGCGTTTTAGGAAGAAGTGTTGTCTTTTGTACGCCGCGCGCCCTATTGTGTGAGTTTTTGTGCGGACACTTGTACGCCGCGCGCCCTACACCGGCATTGTTTTTACAAACATTTTACGTACTTGTTTTAGTGAAATCGTCTTGTTTTGCGTTTCATGTCGCCGTGTGTTGTGTGTTTGTAATGTATTATAATTTGAATCTGTAATTAGACCTATTACTTTGTAGAATTTTGTGGTAAAGATATTTTGGCTACAATGGAAAATGAAGAAAGAAATCGTTTGCTTTCTTTACTTGATAGCGTTTAGAAAGAAATCCAAGAAGAAGAAAGAAATGCTAAACCTGGTATAGAGACTTTGCGTAAACATTTGTTTGCAAATAACAAAGATGATAGTAGAAGTAATGAACCTGCTCAAGAAGATGTCATTGAAGGGGAAGGATCTGATCAGTCCGAAGATGAATTCGAACACAGTGGTCACGATACGGAGTCAGAAATGTCTGCTAATGAAGAAACTGCAATAGAAGATGATAGTGATGGAACAGTAAACCGGAATGTGTTAATTGGAAAAGACAAGGAAACTGAATGGAATGCTCACATGAACGATGCTAATTTACGTGGAAGAGTGCGAAGACAAAATATTATTCGAGCGAAAAGAATAGGAGAGCGTCTTCCTACACCAAAAAGTGAAGCTTTGGCAACGAAAACCTCATACGAAACTTGGAAGCTACTTTTCCCTGACTCGCTCATTGACGAAATTGTTGAGTATACCAATGTTTGGATACGGACAAATGGAGCAAACTATGGACGTGAACGGGACGCTAAAGAGACTGACCGAATAGAAATGAATGGTGTTATGGGTTTGTTATTTCTTGCCGGTGTGCTGCAGTCCTCACATACACGTATGGAAGATCTATGGGCAAACGATGGACTAGGAATTGAGTACTTTCGTCCCACAATGTCGGTCAAACGTTCCATTTTATATTCATTTCTTGTAATAAAGTCAAGTTTTCCTAACTTTTAGTTTTTTTTTTACCTGTAACTGCTTAAAATGATAAGTTTAAATAAATTTTGTTTTAAAAAATGTCAAATTTGAAATTTTTTAACATATAAATAGTTTAAAAAACAACTTAGGACTGAAAAATTACAGTAAATATGTCTTCAGGGACCAAATGTGTGTATGTGGTACTTTGTACGCCACGCGCCCTATTACGTAACTTTTCCTTATGCGCCCTATTAAGGGTTAAATCATCTAATATGAGTAATGAATTTTCACTTATATCAAAAGTATTTATATCGGGAATTCCTTCCAGAAAACGTATTTTTGCATCAACGTCCAACTTTGGTATAACTGCGCCATAACACCACACAATTTCTTTAAAGGAAACATTAAACATATAATTTCTTTCTTTGATTAATCGATTAACAAAGTGAGTTTTACCAACACGGGATGGACCGGCTATGAGAATAGTGCACGGATGTTCAAACCGTAATATCTTCGTTGCAAATGACAATGTGATAGAACTCTGCTTTTTATTCCCCAAAAAACGAGTCTGTGGCTAATCATTTATGAGATCTATAGCCATACGGAACAATAACACTTTTGGTACGTCAGTCACAATCTCAGCGTCTATTCGTCTGCATTTACTGGTCACCATTCGATGTGTCTTTAGTTCTTTTCGAGAAAAGATGCGCAAATCTGGTTTGCGAACAATTTTGGATGGCATTTCGATTACAGTTGCCTACCGATTCCCCGTCACTATATCATAAAAACTATCAAAATTAATTTTGTCACTTGTTCTGTGATTTAATGTTATTCCACGAATTTTATATACATATTTCATTTCCCCACTAGCATTGCGTAAAGCGTAGGCATAATTCTTTGCACCTAATGCTATTACTATACTTATTTCCCAACCTTATTTCCCAACTTATTTCCCAACCTTCATTTGTTAACCCACCCAAATACGAACTTAATTTTAATGGGAGTTGCTCATCTTTCCTTTGTATAAACATGATACTGTCCGTATCGCAATAGATTACATTCTGTTCTCCAACACTTGTTAGTAGATCATACAACCACAGTCGTGGCCATGAAGTTATAAATGCCGCAAGCACAACATTTGAAAATGTTAATGGGATATTTTCACTCTCACTGTCTTTATGTTGAACAATTAAATGAGTTTCACCAATTGGTGTTAGAGCTTGAATTTCATATTTAGGATCTGTTAAAATTTTCAAAAAATCCTCTGCTGTATCAACCATTGTGCACTGCGAAAGGTCTGTTCTTTGCCCCCATTTCCCGTACAGCAAATTCAAAAACAGTTTCGCTGTACTGCGCAGGCCTGGATTATATTCTATGTTCTCATAATTTAACTGTATTCCCTCATGCCTGAAATATTCTTCAATGTACATTTCTTGTTTTTCTTTTGTACTGCATTCTGCAGGAAAACCTGAAGATTCTTGTTTCATTTGTAAAAAATTTCACATATGACCCAAATAATCCTTCACAAACACCTTTTTCCGGGACTAATAAATCAAACTCCCACATTTCATGAATTTCAATTAGCTCATACCCATTGTCTAATGGTTTGTGCAGTTCGGGGGTACAGAACGTTCAAGATCTATGTGCGTACATTCGTCATAATTTTGTTCATCCATGCACGATTTACATAATCCAAAGATCAATCTTCCTCCCGTAACATAAGGGAGGATTGGAAAATATAAATCGGAGCGTGGAAGAACACTGCATTTTACAAATCCATGAATGTTTCACACATTGGGGAAACTGGGGCCATTGTGTACTTGAGGTACATTCACAGGCATGCCTCGTTTACATTGTTGCGGGATAAAGTGAAGTGACATCTACGTAAACCACGTATTCGTCCTCTGCACAGTCTACATATAACTTAAAATTTTCTGATCTACCTCCTTGATAGGCAGATTTCGGAATGAGAGGATCACGAATATGGTTGCACCGTTGTTCGAGGATATTCTGTATACGTTTATCACGTTTTACGATTGCATCCCATTCACATTCCCAGATTTCTATTAAATTATAACCTAATTCTTTCAGATAGTTGCGGCAGTGCACTGTTTGTTCGTATCTCTTTTCAAAAGTGTTGTACGTACCATTTTCTTTGCATAAAATGCTATTTCTATTATCTTTATAGCAGCTTTTACATGCGTGCCAGAAACAGCCTATGAACTGGTATATAGTGTTTGTTTTAGCGTCAAAACCATCGACTTTATATCTGCCAAACAGTTCTTCCAACGCATTATTCAAAGAACCAATATATTTCTTTGTTACGTGTTCCATATACTTCAACCATTTTAATGGTTTAATACTCTGTTGTTGAGTAAGTTGGAACCCGTTTGGAGGAATAACTGGAATTGTGTTTTCAATCAAGTGATGACACCGGTACGTCAACATTGCTAGACTGGCAATCGTGGTGCTGGAAATAAAACATTGAATACCATTTGTTTTCTCTTCAATCATGAAGGTAAATTTAATTACTGCCTCCGCTAGTATACGCACATCGTTCCGGCAGTACTCCAACAATTCTTTCTGAAAATCAAAAACATCACCATTCCGTACTCGCTCTTCATGCCACAGCATAAGTTCGGCCCGGTCTGCCGTACTACGTGAGTCCGGGTCATAATAATGCAATGCCGGCCATTCTCCAACTTAATTTTGATGTTTCTCTGTATTAAAAGGTATGGAAAATCTCCCTTTTTTAATTCAACATTCAATCCTAATGTTTTCGGTAATTTGGATAATTTTACACCAAGATAAGGAAAAGTGTCCTGAAAACAAAAACGATTACTAATATTAATATGAAATATCTTTGGGCCGTGCATAAGAACATGTGGAGTTATTTTTTGTTTTTCAATAAGTGTCCGAACACAAAATAGGCCATCATATCGCGAATTATTGTGAGCAAGTGCCACAATGCTCTGATACTCAGGCCTTTCCATAAGCACATGTTCAATAAACGCCTCCATGGTTGTGAAAGAAAACATACGGTTCCCGGTTATTTTATCTCCGCACTTGAAACACAAACTATCTACTCCAGTATTTATGCAGTGAAAACATACATTCAAACAACGACACAAATTTACAGCATGCTCCCGTTCACCTTTCTTATTTGGTGTTAATAGCGTGGTTTTCACATTAAATATAATGTACAAAAACCGTTCAGTGCGTTTTAGTTTACACTTTTGAACGAAACATCGATGGCCAACAGTTACGTGCACTTTGCAAAGACTACAACAGTAGTCGCCGCATACAGAGGAGATTTTCTTTTTCTCACATCGTAAATCACAGCACATGAGTTACACAATTTCACGTGATCACATGTGGATTTCTTTATTTAGTGTTAAGTGGTTATTAAAGCAAGTGCCTTCAGCAAAGTTTCTATTACATTTTGTGCAATGTACTAGTTTCGCGTTAGTTTCTTTACTATGAAAATGTTCACAGTACGAACATCTCATCTGACACTGGTGAGCTGCACGTGTTTCATAAAATCCTTCCAAGCACGAAAACCAGAAATTCCTCTTACCCATAAACGAAGTAATATTCTTAATGGGTTGGAAATGGCCCACAGTATCCCCTCTCTGATAAAAAATAAATATATTTTTCTCCGCATTTATTCCTGGGTAGCGTACCACAGGTGCTCTGGAATCTTTCGGTAGTTCATATACTACAATTTGATAATTCTTTTTCATTAAATAATTTTGGAAAGCAACTACATCTTCTAAATCAAATCCCTGTTTCCGTTCAACGTATATTTTTGCATCGTTACACAATTTTTGTGGTTTATTTTGCCATGTTTTCTTCGTAGGCAGGGACATATCATATAAAGCCTGCTTACTTTGTTCATGTTTTGTAATCCAATATACTATGGATTCTGGCAGACAAAGAAAATCGCCAGCCTTTGTGGCCACCACATGATCCTTGAGAAAAATACTCATTTCTGCATATTTTCTTACCGCTGCACGTTTACGTACACCCTGTCCGTGTAATCAATCAATAATGTCAAACCGAAATTCTAATTGATTCCCTAAAAGAAATGATTCGTTGCTATTTAGTACGTTCTCCACCGTTCTAAGAACCACATCGGTATTCAAATTTTGACGTTTTCACCATGGAACAAACACTTCTTTATTCAGGAGATCTCTGTCGGAATTTGTTCTTAAACCAACAAAATCGTGGGGTCGTGTATCCCTCAAAACGGTAGAGAGTGGACGTAATATAATGCGCATCATGGACGTAATATAATCCATGGAATTTGTAATTACATGTTGCGGCGTTGGTTTTACAATAATTTTCACCCCTTTCATATTGAAACGCGGGTACTCACTCACATTTCTCCCCACAATTTCAAACATATTGCACCCTGTTTCATTCACTCCATACCTCGCAAAGGAGGGTGCTAAGAAGTTGTGGGCCGCATATCTTCTGAATAATGCTCATTATTCAGACGATCCACACCCACATTTTCTTCCTCAATTTCTTGCAATTTTTGACACAACATCTCTGTAAAGTCAGTTTCGGAATTTGTTTCGGAATTTTGAATTTCTAATAGTTCATCCAAATTAATTTCATTTAATAGTGCCCAATCAATATGTAATGAGTCATCATCATCATCATTATGTTCTGATTGAGCATTTTCACGATTTCCCGTAAATAAAAAGAACGCGGATACACATTTATCACTCACTCGCTCTAACTGCCCCTTCTCAGAGGCCATATAATTTAAATATGACATAAATACCGCATCATACAGTCGATCTTCACGGAAAAACCGTGGTCAAAGAGGCCTATAATATCTGCTGCTGAGCGAACATTATTCAGTATAATATACTGATTATTTTTAAAATATAGGTACAAAAGCGATAGTGGATCACTTACAATTTCAGAAGATCCAATATACCCAGATGCTTGCAGATCCACTATTTGTTGCCACGTATGTAAAACATGATCAGCACTATCCAAGCCTCTCAGTCTTCCTTGAAAAATGGTTTCATCAATAATGTTAACTTCTTCGAAGTAAAACTCCATTTTCTGTAAAATACAAGACGAAAAGTGCAATCAATATATGTATACAATGAACAAAAAACCTGAAAACAAACAAAATTTTGAAAATAATAATAATAATAATAATAATAATAATAATAATAATAATAATAATAATAATAATAATACTTACCGAATATTAGTTTATCTCTGTTTAAGTAATAATCCAATTCAAATCCACGTCTTTCGTCGCTCTCTGCTTTTTCTCGGTTCTATCACTTATTATTTGCTTCAGCACCCAAAACAGAAAAGAAAAAACTGCAATTAGTTACTGTATTACGACTTTTTAAATCACAAAATATGATATTCAACGTAGCACTAACGTTCTCAACCATATTGGCTTTGCATGTGAGAGTGCCATGGTTCGATTCGCGGTGCAGATTCTGCTAATTACCTATCCAATATAAGTTCGTTCATACACAATAAAAATATACCATTTATAACTGTAAAAAGTCTACAGTGAAAGCAAGCGTACGGTTCTCCACGTGGGACAACCCTGGTTCGAGTTCCGCCAGTGTCATGGCTCCCTAGTCAATAAAACTTCTCTCTTAACATATACTTTCTAAATACCAATTACACAATTCATTCACACACAATTCATAGCTACATATAAGTAACAACACCTGCTAAGGAAAAGGTTTATCCTACGGTTTTTCACGTGGAAAAGCCTTGGTTCGATTCCCGATGCGGATTCTGTTGACTTCCTGTTATGTCATACATAACTCATAGCTATATATAAGTAACAAGTTCACGCTTCAAGCATAAAATTTAGCGTATGGTTCTCTACCTGGAAGACTACTAGTTCGATTCCCGATGCAATCAATAATGTTGATTCCCTCTACCCTACATATTACATTATACTATATCTTAGTCATGTTATAATTCCATAAAAGTACACCGAGTAATATCATTTTCAATGCCGGAAAATCCGTAATCAATTTCCGATAAAAAAAACAAACACTTCCGTCCCCTTATACTCCAGACAATTACAATATGTCTCTTTTCCCATATGAAAAAATAAACAAGTATAATACAAGAAAACTACAAAGTTCGTACTTATCAATCTTCCAGTCTCTCCTAGTAGTAAAATATCTTCTTCGCAAACTTAACACTTGTTTTTCCTTCAGTCGTCTTTGTAAATGTACACATCATGCAAATGCTTCAGTATTTATATACCCTTCAATCTTTCTAGAAGTTTCGAGTGTTCTTTCCCCTATTCTAACAATAATAACCTTAAGAAAAGATCTCAAACGTCCCAGCAATTTCTTTCACTCATTCCAGCGATCAAAATTCCAGAATATTCTCCATCAGCTGCCGCGTTACATGTGATGCATATTAATATATTAGATTGTTCTACGTGTGTGATCTGCATATTTTATTTCCGAAAGGTCTTTCTGTATTCTGCTTCTCCAATTAACATTTCTTTTCACCGGAAAACATTTATTATGTGTCATGTTCTGTTTTCCCTATACAATATTCGTCCGCAGGTGTGTGTATTATCTATTTCTTCTGTGTCATTAATATGCGGAAGAAAGGGTGTATCCATTCTTCAAACTGTCAACCGGCCGTGTATTAAGAACTGCTAAAATATACAAAATCTCCACGGAATATGTAATTCAAAGCTATTCATCAATGTCAAGTTTGATTGTAAAATGCAAGAAAGTAAAGCAGCTTGCTACGTGTCATGAATATATAATTAGGAACTCACTTTACTTTTGTCCAACAAACTACTCCGTTAACGTATTCTAAATAAAAATACCGATTAAAAGTGGTAAAACAGCAAATAAGGTACAAAACAATAAATATATACCTGCTTGTACAGTCCGCAGCAAAAATCTGCAACATGAGCATGTAAGTTTATTGCGAAACTACGTGTAACAGCGCAGAAAATCAACATAACGTCTAAGTGGCACGAATCACGCCAGGAGAAACTTTGGCGTCCTCACCTACACACTTATTTTTGGAGCAAAAGACTTCCTCGTTTCGCAATAAACTTACATGTTCATGTTGCAGATTTTTTGCTGCGGACTGTACATGCTCGGGCTGATACCAACAGCCTAAAATTAAAAATAGAGTAAGAATTAAGGGTCCTTTAAAACAAGTAAAACAAATAATCTTACAAGAAAATCTCAGATAGAGTAATAGAAGTAATACCAGAACTAAGCTGATAAAATTTGTACTATAAAATGAACAATTTAGTACTCCTTCTCTAGCCATAATTATAACGATTCAAGTACTTAATAAAATTAGTGAATATCCCACTCATCTCTCCAAAAATAATAACTTCCTCTTCAAGGTATAACTCCTACACCATTTCCTATTATAAATTTTAAAAAAAACTCCAACAAGGCAAAATTGAACAACCCACCACAATTTAAATTTGAAACTCCAATGAATCAATTACTTTAGCATTGTAATACAACTGATGAGTTTAAATAATTACCCCCATGAGTTCGAACAATAGAAACCAGAATAATTGACAGTCCCAAGCTGCCTTCAAAAATTCTAAAAGTTAGAAAGAATAGACCTTATGCAGAGTCATTCTGAAACGTTATTAGTGTCACACTAAAGAGCTTGACTAACATATGTTTCCTGCTGTTGTCAGACTTTTAGTATGATGCTAATTATATGTCAAGACGACTCTGCATAAGGGCCTATAGCTCTCAATACATAAATTACCTAATGAATAAGAAAGTAATAGAAAAATTATTAATACCATAAATTCAATCAGTATTGTAGGTGCCGCGGTGGCTCAGTGATAGAGCGTTCACATCTGGTGCTAGGGTCTCGGGCTCAAACCCTGCTCCCGCCAAATGAACTTTGTGGTGGACAAACACCGTGTGCGTGGGTTTTCTCGGGGTTCTCCAGTTTACTCCCACTTTCTTCATTCCACCATATGATTCATTACTCATCATCACAGTCTTCTTTAGCCTAATCGGCATAATCGTGGGACGTAAAACTCAAAAATTTCGTTTCATTTCAAGTCATTATTGAACTATCAACAAATGCCTACGCTGAATGACAAAACACGTTATTCCTAAAATAATTAAGAAACAAGAAAATTAAACAAATAATATTTTCATAAGCTCTTATAGTTTAATCAAAACGTTGGTCTTGTAAGCCACTAATGAAATCAATTCTAAAAGCATCAAGGGAAAGTTTAAACTTACCTTTAGTCCCCAAAACTAAATTAAAATAACTTGAATATTATTTATAATTCTAACAATTTTAAGATTCATTCTGATTTAGATATCACACATCTATGAATACGACTAATATTCATCATCAATACAATCATTACTTGTTTAATCATCTCAACCATAAGAGAATGTCGTATTATTTATTTACGTAACAAGACTAGCATCAAATGAGAAATTTACACTAACTTCTAATCTTCTTTTACTAACACTCTTTATTCCTCCAATTTTATTGGCTATTTAAATTATTGATCCTCTCCGCTTACCTAATACACTTTTCATTCCTAACCCTCACTTATCCATAATAAATTATCAAGAAATTCCTAGTATAAAATTTTGCATAACATCAGTTTTAATAAACACTATCATATTGGCTACATACTTATTCATCGCATTAATTGCAGTTATAAAAGTCACCTCCTTATATCAAGGGTCTTCGACCTTCCAAGACATATGTCAACACCAATACGCTTACACAATCCTCTATTTTTACAATTATAATGCATTGATAGATTTACAAGCACCTATTAACATTTCATACTGATGGAATTTTGGTTCACTTCTTAATCTATGTTCAATTATCCAAATTGCCACAGGCTTATTTCTAGCAGTACATTATGTATCAAGAATTGAATTAGTCTTTAATAGAATAATTCACATTTGTCGAGGTGTTAACTTTGGTTGCTTACTTCTCACATTACACGCCTACGGCGTATTCTTCTTCTTTATTTGCCTCTACCTGCTTGTCGGGCGAGGAACATTCTAAAAACGGTATTGTTATATTCAACCATATAATTATGGTTGAGTGTAACTATACAGTATTGTTAATATAGCGCCAGCAAGAATTATGATTCGGAGTAAAATATATTGTTGAAAACTCTAGCTGGGTCAACAAAAATTACGGTTGTCATAGACATATTTATAATATTAACAACTACGGCAATTATTTTACTTGCAACTATGACTGTCACAAGATTTATTATGGCTGTCCCAACAATATAAGACATGTTGCTTTAACTATACTTAAATTGTCAAAAAGGCTGCTGTAACGTATGCACTTGCTATTGTAACAATCTATTTGGTGCTGCGCTTACCATAAGCTTCGAACTCAAAAAGTATCTATAGGCTGGTTGTGTCCCTTTAAACACACTGTAATGCTGCAAAAACAAGCAAAAAAGACAGTGCGATAACCTTCTGAGGTTATCTTATATATCTTATATAACTATATATAAAACTACATGAGCTGACATAAATTAAACAGATACTTCCCGCTTACGTAAAAAGTTCAAATTTAGCACGATTCTAGCTTTCCGGGACTAACCGACAGGAAAATTGCCAAAAGTGAATATTTTGAACTTTTAGGGGGTCTAAAGAGGGGATAAATAATTTCCCCATGTTATTTAAATGGGTCTTTTTTTGGACCTATAATCTCATGTTTTAGGTACTTAGAATTTGAATTCAAACCTGAAATTCGGTGTGCTTGTACGTTTTCGTTAGCGTTCCCTAAGGGAATCAGTAAAAGTAATAAATTTCCAACTTTAGGGAAGTGAAAATTCTTTCCAAGCTATTTATACGGACATCTTATACATCCCAAAATTATTGGACAGTTGTTGTAGGGCTACAATGATTAAATTTGACATGATTGTAACTTTTCGGAACAAACCAACAGGAAAATTGCCAAAGGTTAATATTTTTAAATTTTAGGGGGTGTAAAGGGGAAATGAAGAAATTCCCCATGTTACTTAAATGGGTCTTTTTTGGACCTATAAGCTCATATTTTAGTTACTTAGAATAGGAATTCAAACTTGAAATTCGGTATGCTTGTACGTTTTCGTTATTGTTACCTAAGTGAAGCAGTAAAACTAAAAATTTCAATGTTTAGAGTGGTTTTATATGGAACTGAAAAATCCTTCCCATGTTATTTATTGGACGTCTTCTACACTCCAAAATGTTTAGGCTCTTCCGGCAGGATTAGAATCATTGAATTTGGCATGATTTTAGCCTTCTAAAACTAACCATCAGGAAAATTGCCAAAAGTGAATATTTTTAATTTTTAGGGGGTCTAAAGAGGGATGAAGAAATTCCCATGCTATTTACATGGGCGTTTTGTTGGGATACAAAACCTTATCTTTTAGATAGTTGAAACACGAAAAGAAAACGCCATTGTGGGTGCAAGAGGTGCGAGGCCATAGGCCGAGCAAATGTTGGAATATGGGGGCGAAGTCCCCGCTAGGAAAATTCAGGAAATATGAAAAGCAAATACATGAGATTCACTGTTGATGCAAAAGCCGATACATAAGAGATTCAAGGCCATAGGTCGAGCGAACTCGGGGGATTGGGAGCAGAGCCCCAGATAGTCAAAGGCTAGTCATTACTTATAAAATTGCAATACTCCTTTTATCCATACCAGAAATATCTCATAAGTAACAGTGCTAATCTAAGTTGGTCGTACCTTTTTGTTATAAGCAAAGCTTTAATATATATATCTTTTAAAATATACAACGGAGAAAAACGTATTAAATTTCTTGTAATCATTGTGAAAGAAATGTTATGATGTGAACTTTTGGACAGCATTTACAAGACTAAGAGTCTTGCCATTTAATGCGCTGATTTGTACCAGAAACATTGCTCATTACAATATAATAGTTATTTACATACCACAAAATGCATAAACTTCAGTAAAGAAACTTTCCTTCACATATCTCTAGTTCATGTAGAGTTCATGTTCTTAATAACTGTTTTGATATTCCTTTGGACATATACGCAGTTGGTAAGACTCTTCGATCTTGAAATTGCAAGTTGTGTGTTTGTTCGTGTTTCACGTTGGTCAGCGCATGCGCGACACGGAATGACACATACAACTATGTATATTGCTCATGCAACTATGTGTATTATACGTGCAACTATAAAAGCAAAGACAATATGGTATGTTTTATGTACCACAAAAGAATTTCCTCACATGATTTTAGTAACATAGGAGGTAATGTTAATATTGTTTATGTAAGGAGAAATATGTTCCCAACGTCCATACCATGTTTAAATATTTTTATGGTTCTCATAACCTACTCGTTTTTAGAGTGAATATACTATTATTCTTATCTTTATCTTTACACCTGAAGAGTTGGAGTTGCTATTCTACTCTTAGTTATAGCAACAACATTCGTAGGTTATGTTCTTCCCTGATAGTCTTGGGGCCATACATAGGATTTGTTGGAAAAGTTGAGTATACGGCATTTCTCTTTTGGAATCGTTTCTATGGTGGTGATGGACTCTTATAACTTGGTCACGTGATCTGGATCGTGTGACTTTCCTTTCAGTTGTGCTTCAAACTTTAACCCTTTGGAGACGGCTATATCATTGGGGAATTAATTTGAAAGTTTTTAAAACGGTTCAATAAACATAAGAGGAAGCAACATGAAACTGAATATCGACTCCCTACCGGTGTGTGAAGAAAGAAGCGTCATTGTTGGAGAAGGCGTGTGGCATGTGCGAATCGTTTTAATGTTACCGCTCTGATTTTCGACTCCTGTTGCAACCTCAATAGTAACAAAGCTCAAGGAAACTCAAATAAGAATGCACAGAATGCTAAAGTCGTAATTATAGTTTGACAATATCATAGTTGTTGTATGTTTTAGTTGCTATAGTATGTAATCTTTATCACGCAGTTACCGCTGACACCATATGAAACACCAACATGTGTATCCAGGCGGAACGGGGTAGTTGCGGAATGGACTATTGATATCACATTGCAACCAAGAGAAGAAACGCAGACCAGCGAGAAATGTCTACAAACCGATCCAGGGAGTTGTTCCCTCGCAGCACTGAAACCAGGACCTTCTACATCATCCGCAAAACCATATCTCCCACATGTCACAACGGTTTCAGGAAGTAGACCTCTTGACGAATCAATTCCAGGACCTTGAATACCAACCACAGGAACAGATATTCCGGACGTGCCATCATTTTTACATATGTCATCGAAGGATATTTTACCTCTCCCCAAAGTTAAGACTGGTAGCAGGAGACTGGCCAGAAGACGAGGAAAAACAGCAATATTAACATCATCGTCGTATAAAGCAGCATTGGAAACAAGACTCAAGGAAGATGAAGCAAAAGGTGGAAGAAAGAAGAGGAAGTAGCAGGGCAAGGAGAATCGGGCGAAGAGGACAGATCACGCACTTGAGTATGCTGGAGAGCTGACAGCGCCAACAAGGAAGAAGAAATTGAGCGTTAGCTCATCAGAGGAAGCTATATGCCTTTATTGTGCTGGGTGGTATTCCCACTCTAATGAGGGATTGATTGCGTTACAAACTGTGGTCAAATAATTCGTTCGCAGGTGTAAGTAGTGACGACGACAAAGACGTTTACGTTTGTAAGTACTGCCAGCCGTAATTCAGGGTACCCCATTGTGCCTTGTGTGTTCACATGTATGCGGAAAAGCATTATTTTCTATAAACACGTGCGCGTTCTTAGGTTTGGACACACATTAACCAACTACTGTTGCTTTTTGTACCTAAAATTTGAAATAATATATTAATTTCATATTCAGTATTCTCTTGTAATTTTATTATCTTTACGTAGCCATTGGTGTTGAGTACCTCTTCCGCTCCGCCTTCACCTAGAAGATGATAGAAGCCAATATTGTATCTTATTTTACTCCTAAGGCTTTGGCGTATACAAGCGTAGGTTGTTTGTCTGTTTGCTCGCAGGGAGGGGGCGTCGACGTTATTACGTAAATTGCAAAATACTGCTATATAGAACAATTTGCGTAGTTACTCCTATCATTATTATCGTATAATCATGATTTATACATGGCTTTAGTCAGGAAAGAATAGGGTTTCGGTCATTACTCACCGGATTAAGGAAACTTTCATTGAACTTGATATATTTTGTCCGAATGTTATAGAAAGTGCCCTCCACGGTTCAAGTTATGCTCGGGCAGTGCGCGCATACTTCCTAGTTGCAGAGACCATTGAGCGTTTACAGTGGCAGGCATTTTTCAAATACTGTGGCTCAAGTAAATATATAGACTGAAAATAGATCGTTTGCAGGTATTGCAGAAGGCATTCAATGTCGGGAATGATGCTTCAATTCAGTTTGAAGGTGGTCAACTTCCCATTCTCATTGAACAACTTAATAATGTAACGGTGCTCTCCCACTTTCTAATATTAACACTTCGAATGTGCACTACTATCTCGCCAAGGATGACCCCAAAGTTTATCTACCAGTCTGCTTTCCTCTTTAAGAAATGGTCACCTCGAGCCCGCTGGCGAACCTGGACACTATTTAGAGAATTATCAGCTATGCCTGAATGAAAAAAATTATCAGGTTTAAATACACACGAGAAGAAGTTATGGGGATTGAAGTGAAATTTAGTAATGAAACTGAATAAGAAACAAATTTTAATGCAGCCGCAATCAGTCAGCACCAATTGAGAGCGCAATAAAACACTTCAGACACGCGTAAGAAATAGTCGATTTGTTGGGGTAAATAATCCGTTAATCATATCCTCATACCCTATAGAAAGCTTCGTTTTATTCGTTTGCGCGCATCACATTCTTTTTCAATGACTTCCAATCCTAAACTTAAATCCGCTGTTACTTCTTTCTTCTTGGTCACTTCCACTTCTAATATTATATTTAGGCATAGTTGACTATCCTCTAAATTGTATCGAAGTTTTATAAAGTTTCCAGTAGACGCCAGCTAACCATTTCCTTCTAAGTACTAAATGTATTCAAATATTCTTTCAAACGGTTCATTCGATTTCCCATGTTCATTAAACAGAGAATCACGATATCACTTTTACATATTGATCGCGTATTTAGAACTTGCCTCCTATTCCCCTCAAACGCGGATTTTTAAAGACAACGGAAGATGGGCTTACATATTTTAAAATAAGGCGTTTATGTCAATGTCTTCCTCTTATGATATATGTGTTAATGAATTATAGCAACCCGACTGGACCAAATGCTAAATACAGTATGTTAAAAAGATAATTTCAAGTGCTTTATCCGTTTTGCTATGATGACAGGACACAACCTCGATGTCATCATTCTTAAATATTGAGCAAAAATGATACAAATTGCCCATATTCTCCACTTAATACCGAAATTTCTAAACGCGGTCTGACACGTGCACACTCGTTTTAAATAAGGTTTTTATATATCAAGTTTCATCCCACAAAGTTAGATATTCTATTTTTGGTATAAATTTTTAACCCCCTCCCCTCTATTAGGCAATTTAATAAAAGTGGTGTGACAACAACCCAGTACGAAGTAGGTGTTAACTATGTTAATAAAATTCATTTCAAACGGTTCAGCCATTTTTCGTTATTTAGACATCTTTTTCATTTATATAGTATGTAGATATAGATTAATAGTATGGGTAATGTCTTGCTATTTATTTATTTGTTATTTATTGATACAAAAATGAGATGCTATGTTTAATGTTTAACAATACCTAGCATTTTTCATGTTATCAACAGTGAAGTAGAGAATTTTGTGTGTAATATATATAGTACATTGAACTTAATGTGTCAACCTTGTAGCAAATTAAGCATGAATGTTAAAACCTTGTTCAGTTTCAGTTCAAGAGATTTTCTTTCCTGTCTTTCTATTATTTTGTTAATAGCTTACAAAACACTGGTACTCGACTTTCGCATTTATTGCCTTTAACATTTTTTCCCATAAACTTCTCTCAACATTTTTAGTCCTTTAGGCTAAAGGAGACGGATGATTAATGAAAATAAATTCTAGTTAAAGTAAAATTTTTATTGATCCTTAACGGGAATCGAACACGAGACCATAACAACTAAAAAGGCACGCGCTAGCCACTAGACCAGCAGCAAGCATATAAGTTTTACTAACAGTATCATAGAAATTTTCCGTGTGTATGACGACTTTTCGACGTCTCCAGGTCTCTTCCGGTCATACCGGGACACGAGAGTCACTATTTCCAGGTTACGAAATTCTTGTCCAGTATCATAACTGTTTCTCAATACCGTTATAATAATAGGGTTTGTTCTAACACCAACGGGTAAGAACTGACTATGGTCCGATACTTGTTTTCTAAAAACGGAGTTCGATTCTCGACGTGAGCTCAAGTGTTTTGGATCCCACGTTAAACTGTAAGTCCATGTCTCATTTAACCTCACTGCTGAATTGGACGCTAAAATCAAATCAACTAGTACAACTAATAACAGATATTCTAGAAAGAGTTCTGCAGACCATTGTCTTCATAATAAACTGTTTTTCGTATTAAATAGAACAAACATGTGTAAGTTATAACAATAAGCATTCTGTAAAAGCTTCCGAAGTATTCAAACACCTAAAAAAATGATGTACGAACTTCCACCACTTCCTTAGGTTCTAGCAAGCAAAGTAGGCAATTTTTGGCATTATTCAATTTGATCACTTGCTACATTTGCTAATGAAATGTTGACGTTACATGTTCTCCCTGAAATATGTGAAAAGGAACAAAATATTTTTGACCAAAAATCCGACGTTAGATACGTTAATTATATATATATATATATATATATATATATATATATATATATATATATATATATATATATATATATATATATATATAACCGGAAAACTGGAGTGTTTCAGTGAATTGCTCCTTATATTTATCACTAGTTTAGTCAGTTTATAACGACAATATTATACCCATGGGACGTCGCGATGCGTTCTTCAAGGTTTAAAGTTCTTAACATATGTCAGATACCATGGAGAGTCAAATTCATGGTGTATATTTCAAGGTGAAGTTTCCCTATCTATTAAAGAAACTTGTATTTCAGCGTATAAGGAAATATATTTTTGTTAACTTCCTATACCTGCATTTCATTGCAGTTTATTTTATTATAAACCATTGCTTAATCCTATTATAGAATTGTTCATAACATTTGTCATATTATCTTCGACATTTTCAAGTATAAATTTATTATTTTTACATTTCTTTATATAACGAAATGTAATGCCATAGTGACATTTTGCACTATCCTCTCTGTTTCGATAAGTACTAAACGTGAGTATTTTATAACTAAAGAGAAAACAAAATTAGTTATATTTAGTTCCAGAAGTAACGATGATGGAAGCCAATGTGCTGACCACAAACGAAACTACTGAAATCCATCTCCTTCAACATAGCTAATTATGGACTACAATTGAGGAGAATTCAATTTATTTTTGAGCTGTAAACTTATTCATAGTTTTTGTTAATAGTCAAATCTAGAACAGCTTTAAGCGTGTAAAATTCTACTTCATCTTGTTCGCTTGACAATAAATATATAAACAAATACTTGCAGGATATTGAAATCACACTTCACACTTCAAACTATATCACACTTCAAACTATAACCGTATGTTTCTTTTTACTGGAGTCCTACCTGATCAATGAAAAAATAAAACTAAAAATCTAGTACGACGAAGATTCGAACGAGGTTGCGCGAATGGGAAGTCTGCACGAACCCATTTAGCTATGGAATAAGATACAGAAGACATCGAATGCAGGTACGTTTTAAACCGTTCCATTGTTTCGATAGCCGCTAATAGCTCCAAAACAAATATAGGCTTATTTTTATCATAAGGCTTTAGTTTCCTGGAAAAGAACGAAATTGGACGCTTCCTACCTTGGTCATCCTCCTGCTCAATACAGCCGGCTAAGGATTTTAAACTGGCATCTGCGCTGACTATAAACTTCTTATCCAAATCCGGAAGTTTTAAGATCACATGACTCTCAAAAAGTTCCTTAATATCCTCCAAGGCCTTTTGCTGTTCGGCACCCCAATAATACTCCTGCCGTGGCGAACGAAGTCGAGTCATAGGTTCTATGACTTCATGGAACTGAGGGATGAACTTACTATAATATTGGAGAAAACTAACCAATGATATTAACCCTTTTCTATTTTTCGGTGCAGGTAATTTCTTGATCACTTGTAGCCGAGACGGGTCTAAATACATATTTCCTCCTCCTATTTCATACCCTAAATATGAAATCCTCTTGCGAAACAAGTTAGTCTTCTTCACAGATAAAGTTATACCCGCTTCGTCGAATTTTTCCAACACCTTCTCTAAAAGATGCTTATGGGATTCAATATCCTTGGAAATGCAACAAACGTCATCAAAGAACCACTCAACTCCTTCATTCTTCAATGGATATAACAGTTCCGTTAAAACCTTGGATAACATATAAGATCCGGTAGCTAACCCAAAAGGAAGAAATTTAAATTCAAATAAGCCTCTATGGGTTAAAAATGCTGTGTACTGAGTAGATTCCGGGGAAAGTTTCAAATGCCAGTATGCTTTTTGTACATCAAGGTGGCTATAAATAGTTCCTTTAGACAAACTCGCTAATACATCTTCTATCCTTGGCGTATACTGCGCATTGATACAGAGTTTCTTATTCAAATCTTGATGATTAATTACTAATCTCTTATCTCCCGTTTTATTGCCTACCAAAAAGCACGGAAAAGCCCACTGGCTTTGACTTTTCTGAATTATATTTTGTTCTATCAGATTATCAAGAATTTTATCTAACTCTTTCTGGTCTGCTCAGGAGAGAGGATAAGCTTTTTTCCTGATGGGAACATAATCCTTAAGGAGTATGGTATATTCAAAGCTCTTAATTGGACCTACACGATCAAAAAACACATTAGGAAATTTCTTAACCAAATGTTCTACGTACCCTTGCAAGTTCGTATCCAACTCGGCAAATTCAGGATCCACTTGAACAGGAACAGTATAAACTTCTTCCTCCCGTGACTGGAAGTACATGCCTAAGCTCTCAGGACTCCATGCACCTCCTTGACTGGAATCTCCCGGAGACACTTGCTGACTCTGGAAGTTGAACCCATCCTCAGCATCCGGATAGTGACCACCATCTCCTTCTATTGGACCACTGGAACCATTCCTTCCAAAATGAAGTAACATGGAACCACTCTGCTCATCAGTATTTCCCATCGATACTCCTGGATCGCTAGAATCATCACTGTGCACCGGGACATGGACTGGATCATCTCGACCTCCACTGCAAATCAAGGGTACCTCTACCCTCGTGGCTTCCATATTGGAATTGGAAAAGCCGCTACTCTTGACCATGGATAGGCCTAACCCATGTTTGCAACCGCTGAAGATTGAGGGTATACTTGGGTGTACACGACCTCCATCAGAGACTAGGGCCGCCTCTGGTTCCACCTGGATTCGACTTCTTGATTGTGATTGACTCCCTCCAGACACACAACTGATCTCAGCAGGACCAACTATAAAATAATTTAAACTATTCCGATTAGCACTTCCTAAACCTGGATCATGAAATGAACCCACAATGGTAGGACAATCAATAGGTAATGGAACATCTTTCAATGTCCGATGATCACACGAAAACTCTAATGGCTGACCAATTTCCGCTAATCCAGCCACCTGGTATGACGAAGTTAAATCTCCACTCTTCTTAGATTCACTCAAGTTCCCTTCTAGTTGCTCTAAGTCTGTAGACTTCGTAGATTCTTGCCCAAGAACCGGTGGGACCTCTAACACCTTATGCTCCAATGATGACACCGGTAGTCCATCCATATTATTGGATTTCCTAGGGGGTCCAAAATTCTTATTTCTGCCCAACATAATATTATAGGCTCCCTCACCGAGATTCGGAGAAGTCTGCACGGACATTTCAATCGCACCAAGTCTCCACTCTCCATGTTCCGACGTCTCTTGCAAAAGGTCACTCGATTTCTTCTCTGGTATGGCTATACGATTAAGTTCCACTAATTCTGAGTTGGATACACTGCAGGTATCCTCCACCGACGCCACTGGACGACGCTTTCTCAAATGTAGTTGACCACACTTCTCCAAGGGCTGTACCCCTCTAGTCTTCTTCCATATCTCATCTGCGAAGCTATTATCTGCACTCTCTAGGATGGTAACCCTGAAATCTTGCGTAGTCTTCGACAACGACGACACACACCGACGCTGTTCCATGTCCATCTCACTCATTCCCATGGACTGTAATGCACTTAAAGGATAAAAATTCCTTCCATTAAAATCCTGGTCCTGGGATGTAACACTGGGACCAAGTGCATAACCCGACGGCGACCCCTCACACCGACGTTGGTTCACGTTGCTGCAAACAGTTACAATTGGTGTCCCTGGTACAATTGGATTTCGGAAACTACTCTCATGAATGTCCTCTTTCGGTAGGTTGGCAACACTGGTGACATGATTGGATACCGACGGCGACGTTCCTTCTGACGAATCATCGACAATTTCCAAACCAAACACTTCCGACGACTGCCCTGGTCTCATCAATGAACCAGCTGACTGAATACTTTTATCATTCCTTCATTGCTCAGAATGTTAAACCATAACACTATTATCACTAGACGCCCTCTTCGACGCTAAATCATTAGGTGCATTAAGTTCGCTGCGTCTTGGCAAACAAGGTTCATAAACAACATCATCAGAAAATTCAAAGTCTCTATTCAAAAATTCGTTTTGACTAACTTTCCCAATATAAACACTTCAACGAAAGATGCTATTAACTCCTTATTATTAGACTGTTTATTCGTACCCAATAACATTTGAGCACCCCTTGTAGAATTGTTTCTAGAGTCTCGGTCTAGCTGAGATCGCAAACGGATCCTTGACTTCGAAGTAGTGGACCTAACCCTTTCTTTCGAGGAGATATTAACCCTGGCAAAACTACCACCAGTTTATTTAGACCTGGTACTGAACTATATGTAACACTAGAGCGAAAGCTAGGATTGACTTCCCCCTGCTCCGCCACTGTTTGATTCCTAATTATGCTATCGTATACAAGTTGATTTTTGGAATGCATTTCATACTTTCGCACTTCATTCATTAATGTATCTAAGTCGTTTGGTGTATCGTATTTAAACAACTCATACTTAAGAGCTGGTATCATATCCTCCATTATATTCGTAAGGATCGCTGTTCGATCTGTCCTTCCGGTACAAACCACATAACTATCGGTAACTTTTGGACATACTCCATAACATTTTCGTTAGGCTCTTGTAAACAATGAACATAAAGACGTAAAATTTGTTGTTTTCCTAATGCAGTCACAAAACGATCAAACAGAGATTTGCATATAACACTCCAATCATTAGTAACCAACATTTGTTTACTAAATTCATTATAGAACATACCTATGTCTGTCCCAAGGAACTAACAAAAACTGCCTCCTTCGGGTATTGTCCAGTCTGAATTACCCGATACACCGCCAACAGGAACTTAAAAGTAACAATATCGTCCATTCCATCACAATGGGGAATACTATCCACTTGTAAGAAGTTCTGATTAGCTGCCATAATTGTAATTTTGTCCATGTTAACACTATAGGGAATAAACGCATTTAATTTCCACTTTTCATCAAACCCACGATTTTCTTCCTTTTTCTCGCCTTCACTCACTAACCTAAATGGATTCGTCACGCACTGTCCAACAGACTCGGCTCCAACAGCAAGCTTATCACTCCTTCCTTCATGTCCATGACCTTGCTCAACCAACAACTCGCTCTGCCCAGATAATGACGCAATACACCTGTTCTTTCCTTCAGTGTGAACTCAAACATTGGAAGCTGATTCCGATCCACTATCACTTTCATTTAAAACGAAAATGTACGTAACTCGGAGGAATGTTCAGAAGAAAAGGAAGTTCTATTATTTCTTTCTAGAATTGGATTTTTATCTCTAAACCGACCATGGTCTCCATTCTCGAAATGATTTAAACACAATTGAACTGGTACGGGGCTCTGACTTGAATTCATATCACTCCAGTTCGAACCACGCGCACTTTCCATAGTGAAAAAGAGACTTGTTATTGCTATATAAATACAAAAAGACAAATAACGTTTCTCTCTTCTATTGCTTATAATGCCTCTCATAATAAATGTCCTCTGAATTACCTTACACTAAACCACTTAAATTTCTTTTAAATAGTTTCTGAGAGAGAAAAAATTAAGCTCCATTACTTCACTTACACTAAAATATGTCCTCCACTCCACACACAAACTGTGAACAACTCTCTGCTCAACTTCAATTACATACTAAAGTTGGTGATTTTGTGTTACGCTGTGCTCATGTGACCTTACCGAAGTAAGCATGGACAGTCGCATAGGGTAAGGCGATCCCAGTCGAGAAATCACCCCACGTTTTGTTTGATTAACTTGTGAAACTGAAGCAGAGAGAGACAAGAAGAGTATGTTTCTTTTTACTGGAGTCCTACCTGATCAATGAAAAAATAAAAGTAAAAAATTAGTACGACGAAGATTCGAACGAGGTTGCGCGAATGGGAATTCTGCACGAACCCACTGAGCTACGGAATAAGATACAGAAGACATCTACTCTTTAAATATATAGCTATACCGTAAGCTTCGAGCTGTGAAAGAACGTTGTTTTTTCTTTTTATTAAGTTTAACGATATTTCTATAGTGCCTTGTGCGAACTGCAAAGAAAGAGATCATACAGTTATCGATTTTGTTAGGGATTGAGCGTTTAAAAGCTTTAAAACACTTAATTAAATCGCGAGGTGGTAGCAAGGAATATGTACCGATTTCATTCTCATAGTAAGAAGCAAAAAATACTATAAGGAGGAAAACATGCATTTGGATATATAACAGGGAATACAAACAAACACACAAACGAACAATTCCAACATAAACATAAAAACACGTGTCGATTTATTTTCTGTTTACTGTTGGTGTGCCAAGTTTGAAGCAAATCGGATGGGAACAATATTATCGTAGAACTGCAGGAAGGAGTGGATTGAAGCGAATGAAATTGTGTGTAGATATTGCACATGTAAAATAAGGGAATTCGTGTTTATCAATTGGCCACATCCGATTTGCTTCAAATTTGCCACATAGGGTAGAAGCACGATACACTCGAAATTCACTGTATTGATTCTAACTTTTAGGTCATCTATTTATTGGTAAAAGTTCACTATTTTAGCACTAGCCGTTTCTTACCTATAGCATATTTTATAGTATTTCGGGGGCCGCTTTAAACCCTTTTCTCACATAAACAAAAACACGTGTCGATTTATTTTGAGTTTATGTTGGTGTGCCAAATTTGAAACAAATAGGATGGAGATAATTGGAAAACACAAATTGCCTTATTTTACATACATAATATCTACAAACAATTTCATTCGCTTTGATCCACTCCTTCCTGCATTTCTACGATAATATTTACCTATTTCGGACGAGGCCTTGGTCCCAACACTGTTTCTCTGCACAAACTAAAAACACATGTTCGCTTATTTTTTTCCATAACACTCCACCCACTACCTTTTTACGCCCCTTACCCCCGAAAAGAGACCGAAAATAATGTTTCAAACGACTATACTAACATTACGGATGAGTGTTATTGTATTTTGTAGCAAGCTGGTTAACTGGTTTGGGTTCGGTTTAAAGATGAAACAGAATATGTTAGTTTATTTCAGAAACCGAACCGTAATTTGCTTCAGTTCTGTTTGCAAAAAGACACTATATATCCAATTTTCATAAGATCTATACATATTTTGGAAAAGTTTCGAAAGATATGTAATGATTTCATTTTAGGTTAAGGTATTATGAATCTGCTGTTTCACTTTAGTATGAAATTACGATTCCCTATGTTTTTTCTATATATATATTTCTGTGATAACATATTAATGAGCAATAGAAAATACAGCTGCTTTTCGGTTCGCTTTGGTTTCCTTTAACCGATTGAAAATGAAATATTTGCTTTTAATGTTCCATGATTTTGCTATTAGGTTAAGAGAGACCATGATTAAAGCAAATGAATTACGATGAACGAATTGGTGGAAGGAGAAAATAGGAGGAAACTGGAGTGTAACGAGAAAACCCACGAGCACGATATTCTACACTTCAATCTTAATTGCCTTGAGAGCGAACCAGGTACCGCATCCTCAGATGGTTCAGTGCTCGCCGTCCCTTGTTCGATTCATGGTGGGAGATCCTTTCAAATTGTATATGTCCTTGTTTGTGTCCCTGTCGTTCAACGTTACTGGAAATAACTGTAAAACGATTATTACCAAGTATAATAGAGACAAGTTACGGAGATACTTTCGCTGAATCAGAAAAGAAAATGGTGTGAGGTACCAGGTTCCAGATAATGGTTCGAATTATTCTCAAAAACCAGTTTCTCTTTCATATTTTTGTGTGTATGTATGTATATTTCTGTTTTCTAATTTAAATTTGAATTATCTCGACTATACTATTTTCTCATGACCGAAATTAGTGTTTCGTCGTTGTCGTAAACACATGCAATTTGCTACATACACGATTGTTTTCTTGTCTCTTACTTAACAGAGCAGTCTTAGCGTATTGGCGTGAGGATCCTTTTCGTAATTTAGGGGCCTTGGGTTCCATTCCCGCTGAGAAAACTAAGGAAATACTTTTTCAGCTACAATATTTATACTTCTAATGTGTAATGATCTGAAAAATACTAAATTTCTTTCGGTCTTACAAGCTACAGTCGAAAGAAAGCTTCACAGGGGAAATACTAACAGCATAATGTTACAGCTCTACAACCTTGATTCGTACTGTCTGCGAACGTAATGTGTTTAGCAAACTATTCATGATAACATGTTATCCTTAGGGCCTTGTATGAGTCATAAATGTGTCTGAAAAGATATCGCAAACTAGCAACCAGGACATATTCCCTGCGTTCGTCCCTAAAACTAACTAAATGTTAAACGAGAGGTTTCCAGTCAAATTTCATGTAAACCTTAGAGCTGCTGAACTCTCAGGAGTCCTAAGAAAAATATGTTTTTAAGTCCATATGCCGGCTAAGCTAAAGGAGACGTCGATGATGATTATCAAAGAAATAGCGGAATAGAGAATGTGGAAGGACAAATAACCTTAACTTTTTGATCCAGGGTGATCCATTAAATTCACAAAACTTCAATAATATTATCAGTTTAATAATAATAATAATAATAATAATAATAATAATAATAATAATAATAATAATAATAATAATAATAATAATGGTATTAAAATTTATAAATTTGCTTTAAAATTAGGCAAAACTTACAGATAAGTCGGGATTTTGGGAGGTTCTCCGGACCTCCGGAACGCACCTCTGGAACTACAAAAATTTTAATTGAAAGCGTTCCCGTCAAGTTTCATGTAGAAAGTATTTTACTGTACGTTTTACAGTTGTTACTTAAAGGATGGATATAGACTATTTCGAGAATCGAGATAAGAGAAGAAATCTCCAGAGCGAGACGATAATTTGATTTATCCTTGTCCAGTCTCAAATCTTAATTCTCGTCTTGATATTGTTTCGTTTTAGAAACGAGGTGAGAAATTCCTCTTCTCGTGGACAACACTAAACAAAACCGAAATATTTTTGTCAAATGTCACGTTTCTGCTTGTAATGGTATGACCTGAGCGGTAAAAAGCTCCTAACTTTTAATCTTCTATGAGATAGTTATTATTAGTTTATTATTATTATTACTATTATTATTCCTGAAATTTGTTCTTGTTATTCCTGAAATTATACAATTACACATTCCGGTGTATTGCCAATCAATGTAACTATTAACAAGCTACTGTTTTGAGCGAACAGGAAAGGCTGGTTATTTATTGGAACCAGAATAAATAATGATTCATATGAGGGGCTAGCGTTGTGGTTTCCTCATTCCGCGGTGCGGGTTTTATTCTCCTCCGCGCCCTTCAAAATTTTTATAATGTTTCATTTACAAGGGTGAGCTCCAGTTTGAAGCTGCTAAATGAAAGATAATATCCAGTGAAGAAATTCAAAGATGAAGTTACCCTGAGAGTAAAGGAAGAAAAATGAATGGAGAAAATGACCCAAGGGGAAATACGCTTAGTACGAATAAGTTTTCCAATTCGTTTAAGTGTTATCGAATTCTGCATTTTTAATATTTACAAATAAATTACTGCATACCAATATTTAGCGATTTCGAAACTCATTTAACGAATAATGAAATCGGGCAGGTTCCTCTTTCAAAGTAGTATTATGAATCAATGAGTGGCACCGGAACCTAGGAGCTCAGGCCCTTTTAGACCCCCAAAATTTTCATTGGAAGCTGGGTTCTTACCCCAAATGATCCATCCATACTTACAATTGATTTGCAGGTAGGACTATTGCTAATAGTTTCGAAACTCAGCGTAAGGCTTTGTGTTCACTTGAAAAAATAAGCTACTACATATACCGCATAATTTGTCCGTGTATTATTTGATATGCATATATGTATAGTCATTTGAAGTAAGTTAACTTGTTTATATAATCCCTCACTTGAGTTAATTATAAGATCATATAAGTCCCCCGACTGTTATCTTCTCATCAGCGCCTCTGGTGTTCATATGCTTTTTTCTAATACTGTGCCGTATACTATGAGTACAAATATCCACAGACTCCCTTTTGTCATTTCGTCAGCCAGCGTTTCGCCTCATTCCTGTGCAAAAACACTCTTTACGATTTGTTCTTTTAACAGGTAAGGGAAACTTCATGCTGCTGTTCTAGCTACTCTACCAGGCGTAGTTAATCTTGGAGCGGGTGTTATTTGGCTAACGCACTGATTTTCTACCTCAAGAATTTCCGTGGCTCACTGTACATTGTTTTCCTGTTCTTTTAAATTCCAAGTGTATTTCTGGATATATTTAGTTTATCAGCCTCAGGTAGCCTATGATTATATTAACTTTTTGAGATTTCAGCTCCATCTAGTAGGATAACAAAAAAGTAATTTAAGTAAAGGTTGCGTATTTTCCGTTGCAGAATCCAAATTTGGAATAAAATAGGGGGTTTCTATTTCAAAGAGTGTGGGTGAATAAGTGGCCCCAGAACCCCGGTGAATCTTGGGACGAAAAGTGGGTGGTATATAGGTACCCGAAAGATACATTAATCCCTCATGTTTCAAACCTCAACTCTCATTTGTTCATGAGAAATGGCGCAAAATCGAGAAAGTGGAATTAATTTCTTTCTCAAGTATGGCTCGATCGATTTTGTTCAAACTTGGATGAATGTATAGGTGTTGTCTGAAAACATTAACAGCTAACCCCGACCACTTCCACATCAGAAAACTCGACTCAATATTTTGAGCCCCTTTTGACCTATGATGGTCTGCGAGCACAATTATGAAAAAAATAATTTTAGATGTCGCTTTAACCCTACAATCACATATAGTTTTTCCAAAATTGTATCTTGGATACGACATAGTCAAAATTACCCAAAACTAACTATACCACACCTAAAAGGTAGCAGTTGCAAAACGAACAGCTATTGATGTAACTTTAGCATATTTGCTACGTGAATGAATGAGAAATCACACCTGAAGTGCCAAATTTACTAAGGCCCCATTTGATGGTTTGTGGCGTCCCCATCCCTATTTTGAGAAAAACTGAAAGTGTTGATATTGGTGTTTATTTCATATGAATCAAACAGCCTGAATATAAATATGAGTCCAATATTGTCATTAGACCCCCGTAAATATCCCATTTGAGGATGCCTTGAGTTTCAGTGTGTGTATTCATATAAAAAATCAATGTTTCCTATACCTGTCCAATTAAAGTGAAATAACCTCAGCTGGGAAGAGAATAACCATCAGTAATACCATAATGTAATGCAAGCTTTGTTGCAGTGTCTCCCACAGGTCCGGAGAGGGGGGATAAGGATAAGAAGTAGAGTAGTGTTAAACAGAAACATTTGAATAAAAGGTATTTTCATCCAAGAAATACAAGAAAATGTAATGCAAGTGGAAAGTAAGTTACATGTAAGAAGTAGAAGTATTTCAATGTGTGAAACAAGTAAGGATGAAAGGAACGTTGTAGTACGTACTTCAGTCCTTGTCACTGTTTTCAAGTATGACCACACAAATGTCGTAATCGAATATTCTGCTCGATATATGTGCTGGTATCGGGATTCTCGACAAATATCTTCCATAACTAAGGTAATAATAATGGCTACAACATGGGAGCAGGAGCCAACTGTTCGCAATCCATTTGTACAGTTGGATACAGATTTGTTACAAGAATTCGTTGGGCAGTTGAAGCTACACATGGAATGCTGAAAGAAAAGTATCGTCTGTTGGATGAAATATTTGACACTGAAATGATAGCTAGTATCGGCCTGTATTATAGAATTGCTGCAGTGGACAATTTTGATGTATGCATTTTAATGCAGGCATAGAAACTTCATTACCTTTGTCCTCAATATGTTTTATAGGGTCTATATTTTAATCCATTGATTTTGCTAATATAAAAGTACACTTCTTATGTAGATGGGGGCTCTTGCCCCCCAAAAAATCACAACAGACGCTTCTTGCTGTCGGTATTCCTTTTTTTCGCGACAAATTCACAAAACCACAAAGATTCATTGTTTCGTGCTTGTTTTAAAGCGATAAAGATGTTCATTCCCAAATAAATTGTTAAACATCAACAATATTACTGTGTCCCAAACTGTTGATGAGGCGCCACAGACCATCAAATGGGGCCTCAGTAAATTTGGCACTTCAGGTGTGATTTCTCATTCATTCACGTAGCAAATATGCTAAAGCTACTTCAATAGCTGTTCGTTTTGCAATTGCCCTCTTTTAGGTGTGGTATGGTTGGTTTTGACTAATTTTGACCATGGCGTACCCATGATACAATTTTAGAAAAGTATATGTGATTGTAGGGTTAAAGCGAAATCTAAAATATTTTTTTCATAATTGTGCTCGCAGACCATCATACGTCAAAATTGGCTCAAAATATTGAATCGAAGTATTTTGAGGGGGAAAATGGTCGGGGAAGCTGTTAATTTTTCAGAGAAAGCCCTTGTATACACCTATACATACATCCAAGTCTGAACAAAATCGGTCGAGCCATTCTTGAGAAATAAAATAATCCCACTTTTCTATTTTGCGCCTTTTCTCATGAACCAATGAGAGTTAAAGTTTGGAACGTGAGGGATTAATGTGTTTTGGGGGTACCTACATACCACCCACTTGTCGTCCCAAGAGTCATCTGGGGCTATATCACTATACTTATCCACCCACTCCCTTTCCAAGATAGTTCCCGGGACCCATGATGGAACCCCTGGGTGCATTTGCTGTTCACAGAATTTTATAGGTTCCTAATATGGGTACATGCCTGGGACCTTTTATCTAAGTCGTGACGTTCATGGGATATTCACGGACGTCACCAAGATATTCTCTGCTATTAGAGCTAGGTATTTGAGAAATGCTAATGAAAATGCAAGAAAAACATTTGAATAAGTGTTTCATGAACCTGCAGTACTTTTGATTTCATTTGTGTGTGTGTGTGTGTGTGTGTGTGTGTGTGTGTTGTGTGTGTGTGTGTGTGTGTGTAGAAGCCCATCGAAATACGAAAGTAGTGAGACTAAACGAAGAATACAACGCGTCTACCAAGTAAGCTTCAGTCATGTAGGGTTACCGTCTTTCTATTATTTTTTTTTATTTTTTATTTATTTATTTATTTATTTTTGTGGTGAATGATATTAGTTTTATGTGCAACCAAACAGAATGATCAATTGACCGTACATAAGTTTTTAACATGCTTGTCATCAGAGGTAATCAGAGTGAATGCTATCTTGCGTTGTTTCCTCTCTAGGCAAAAATGGACTGATTTCTTTATTTATTTCATTAGTTAGTTTCTTAATTATTCCCTCAGTCGACTATATAACTCCAGTTATAGAAGGCGCACTGTTTATGTTTACGTACAAATATATATATGATATATTTATGTGCAATAGTATAATATAATGGTTGTAATTAAAATACATACGTTAGCTAACCACATATTATTATATGTGATAATATAGAATTAAAGAAACAGAATAGAACAAACTAAGATTACTTTAAAATAGATTAAATAATAATCAAATGTTAGACCCACAATACTAACGAAAAGACAAGTACAGTAATTTGAGAAAGGTAAATTTGTGATAAAGCTCTAATATAAGATCATGTCCAGAATGTATAGTGCAAAAAGAAAAGAAGAAAGAAAGAAGGAAAATGTAATAAAGCAAAGAATGATTCTCAGATGCATAATGTCAATATTATACAAATCACATTCAGTGGAATATTTGAAAAGAAGCCCTGTCACTCATAAATGTATACATACCGAAATCTAGTATCAGTATCACTGAGTTCATATTTTTTTTTTCGATATATATATCTCACAAACATGTAAGAACCGCTGTCAGAACCGGTTTGAAGATTTCCTATGATATCAGAACTTGTTCAAGAAACGCTCCTGTCTCAACTTTCAGAGATGAGCCGTAAACCACTTCGTATGAAAACGGTTTTTGAACAAAAGGCGAAACTCAGAACCGGTTCGATCCTTTCCCTAACATCTCAGAACCCGTTCTTCATTTTCTTGATGCCTCAGAACCGGTTGAAGAACCGCTCTTGTCTGCCCTTAACATCTCATAACCGGTTCGGAAACCACTTCCTCAAAAAACAGAATGGTTCCTGAACCAGTTCTTGAACAACAGCCATAATCCGGAACCAGTTCAGGAAGCAGTCAGGAGCGTTTTCGCAAGAACCGGTTCATTTTCCATCCCTAGTTCTAACAAACAATGTACTATGATTTTTTAGTTATTATTTGATTGTTATTTATTTCCGTTATCCAAATTTTGATAAAATACCCAAGGAATTCTTTTTCTTTAGAGGTCACCCTTGTGCCGCCCCTAGATACTTCCAATTGTGTATTAATGGAGCCTGGATATTCACTTTTATCCGACTTCGATTTGACATGAAGTTTTCGAGCTGTTGCCCGTTTCTGAATTTTTCCGATAACTTTTCGGCTGGTCAAGCGCCGAAAGGAATATTTCAACATCCAAGTTCCCTGTACTTTTTGTCTTATCTTGGTGTCAGGAAACAGCTCTCAAACGTTATCTGTGTTGTTTTGAAATACATTGTATACAGAATCCCTTGCTCTGTAATCCAATTGGTAACTATCTAATAAATATGACAAATATTCATATTTTACGTCAGTGGGAAAGCATTAAAATTCAGATATATTACTATGGTTTGGGTTCCACTCTAAACTGTAGGTCTATGTCTTATACAACCTCGATGCAGAAGAGGAATGTTAAACTTCAGCACATAAAAACAAAATATTAATTTTCTACAGATAGCACCTGACTAGAATTAATCAAAATCAATACCCAATCAAAATCAAAATCAATTACAAACATTATCTTACCCACTGGGTAAGAGTATGTACGACTTACCTAGGTATTAAATCTTTTTGTCCTACATCTCCCTGATCTTCACAGAATGAACAACCTTTTCGGTTTGGAATTAGTATGCGGTACTTAACTTGTACCTTACTTTATTCAAATCTTCCTCTGAGTAATGACTTCGTCTCTTGTTTTAATTACTTTTGATTTATTGATTGATCTTCATAAATACTTCTTTTCCTGTTTACTATACAATCCAGTTACTTGGCGATGTGCTTTGTGGGATTTATCCATTCGGAGTATTGTTCATTGGGGAAATATCCTGCTTCTCCAAAATCATGATATATTGCATCGTATTATATAAAAACGAATGTGAATTTCTATCTGATAGCATCACCCGATAACTGCTGAACCAATTGAAATGATACTCCGCATGATTATCAATCTTAGCTTCCTAAAGATCTTATGGTATTAAATTGATTAAAATAAACATCCGTATCAAATATAAATATAAATCGCCGTAAATTGTGTAATCTGCTGTCACAAAAAGTATCCTATTTTTCGATCGGTATAAGGAAGAGATACTATACTATTTTTCGATCAATATGGAAAAATAATATTTCTCCATACTATTTTACCATAAATTATTAATTGTCAATAAACTTTGTTACTTTTAAATGAGTGAAGCGAGATAATTTTTCTATTATGTTATAAAAGCTGGTAATTTTGGGGGGGGCTGGAATCCATTTGGGGGGCCTGGCCCCAATGGCTCCCCCTTGGCTACACCCCTGATAGGATTCCATAACTTCCCTACAGCTGCCCTCACTATAAATCAGACTCTAACAGAGAACGTAAATACAATTTAAACAAGAGAGAAAAGATGAAAAAAAAACACAAGAAAATCCAATATCCATAAAAGGAGTATGATTCAGTATAAAATATCAACATTTTCTTGCTAATTCTCTAAATGAAGAATAAAACCTACTCATGGGCTATTCCCAGCAATTCCTTTTTTAAAACGAAGCACAGGCTCAAATTTAGAGCACTGAGACTCCTAACATTGGTAATATAGATAAACTGAAGGGATCTTATAAAATGTAAAGGGCACGAAAAAATTCCGTGCGGGAACATAAAGACAAGGTAAATAATCTTTGTATAATGAGTGTGTATCCTATTTTTGTCACTTCCGTTAGATAGATTCAAAAAATATTTATTTTATTGCAGATTCCCATTATAATGGATCTCAAGGTCACTATAACAGCTAAGGATGAAACTACATCTGCGACCATCTGGTGGGCTCAAACACATTCTGAAATCAACATTCCAGGTATTTATAAAAAATATCTCATTGATTCAATGTCTTGTAGCCTAACCTGTGGTTTGTTACAAGGTTTTTTCCATGATATATTTGTGTTACATAGCCGAAACTGTAACACAAATACATATATAATCTTAATATATATATATAAGGTAAACGCGCCTGAATTCGACAGGCACCCGAATTCGACATACCTGTGCTTAAATGTTGTGAAACAAGCGTAAGATGTCATCCCTGCAATCGTGCATAGAACTGGCAACATTATGGGAGTGTCTTTTCTTGTGTCAAAAGCACGGTTACAGTAGATGAGTCATACACATGGAGAAAAGAAGTGCATTGTTGTGTGTGTGATACACTCTTCGAGAAAAAACACATAATCCTACGAAAATCATAAGACGGCAGGTTATTTTCGGAAGACTTTTATTAAAGTTAGGTTTGCTTCAAGCAAATAGTGGTACTTTAATGTTGTAAAGGAGTTTCAATCAGTGCGTTTTGTTTTCTTCTGTGAGTACAAAGGTTGTGATGTAACATGAACGGGGGGTTGTCGAAAACACGAGCCTTTATTTGTAACATGAACCGGATTTCGACAAGGTGGTCGAATTCATGCTCAGTAGTGCAAATATAATTTTAACTCAATATCTAAACGTACAAGTATGTTCAAAGTCTTTCATAAAGCTATTTGTTGCATAATTCTCCGATAGTTGTAACCTCAGTCCGACATGGAATGTCGAAATCAGGTTCCTGCATGTCGAATTGAGGATCATAGAAGTAACTACTCAGTTCAGAAAATATAAGTTGTGTTCTTTTGCCCGTCTGATAGTTTCTGCATAATAATAAAGCAATATTTGAAGCTGAGAAGAGATTACTACTACTAATAATGCCGGCTTAATGTTTTACATGGATATAATTGAAGGTGTCGAATTCAGATACCGCAACTGTCGAAACCAGGTGAAGTGTGTCGAATTCGGGTTTCATTGGCGAGTTCCAGTTTCATAAAAAAAATTTAACATTAGCATTTGATCCTTGAAGTGACTTTTAGTATTAGTAGAGACTGTATATTTCAAGAAAAAAATGGGCCTTGCAACAGAAACGTACGCGCCTAACGCAAGGTTAAGATATAGTTTTCAACTAATCAAAATTTTGCAATAAAGTCCTATAGCGTGAATTATTATATCAAATTGATAATTCAATTTTAATATTAGGTAAATAAGAAGAAGCAGTGTCGTGTGTACAACACGTAAACGAGTTTGCCTTGTATGGTGTTAAGTATGGTATTTCAAGTTTATTATTTGCCGGACGTAGTGTTAGATTCATACTATTTTCTACTTTAGTAGATAGATAAGAGTGGACGTGGAATTTATTTCTTGGCATGCTTAATTGCTTGCCGAAAACTGCTTGCTTGTCTCTATTAATTACTGTTTTTACTTTATAGTAATCAATATTGGAACCGAAAGTGTATGATTTCTGAAACTTCCAGATTGAATAGAGAGTTACGGGTGCATATGGTATCTTTTGTTACAATATTAACTCGGTTCCGAGAAACGCTTCTCGCTATCTCTTATCATTTTTACTCTATGTAGATCAATATCGAAACCGGAGATTGTAATAGATTACTGCCAGTTCCGGGTTTAGTAAAGAAGAAGGATGAAAATAAAAGGGACTTTTAAGACCTTAATCAATGATAAAATACCACTTCTTGTTATCCATTAATATTTTTGTTCTGTAGTGATCTTATTACTGCGATTCTCGGTATTATCTCCTTCGAAGAAGTTGATCCTTAACTTTTCACTTTTATATCCTGACCAAATTTCTTGGAGATCGCTCAAGTATTTCATGAGTTTTTATATTTTGTGGAGAGATGGAGACTTGCACACAAAAGGTAAATATATAAAATAGTCTTCGTAAGTCAAACTTCTTAAAAAGGAAATGAAACTTATTAGTTTAACGTTCGTTGGTTATGCCCTTTAGGCTTGAGATGGGCGATTAATGCAAGCGTATATGAGAAAATTAAGACCTTGTGCTCTCCCACCGAGAATTGAACCCGAGATCATATGCAACACAGACAAACACGATAACCACTAGACCAGCCATGAGGATGTTTGGAAAATAAGTAATAGTATAAAAGTAACCAAGAAAGTTCGTCGCTTTCTGTGGAGGTCTATGTTCAATTGGTCCTTACACCGTGAGTTGAATGCGAATGGAGATAAGGTGAAGGCCAGTTGTTGATGTGGCTATAGCCAACACATTACCTAGTTGTGCAAGATCAGTTACACCATGAAATTGCGTAAGGACAGAGTAAACATGGGACCTCCACAGAGTGTCATCAGGGCGTGTATGCTGTACGAGCTCAAACTGGGATCAAACGCCGCTGCAGCGGGGCGGATAATATTCCAGACGTTTGGTGAGAGAGTCGTGACCACGTAGACAGTGCTTTGGTTTAAAATATTTAAGGACGGTGACGAAACACTCGAAGACGCACCACGTGCCGGACGAGCAACACATGTAGATAATGAAGATCTTCAGGCAGCAATTCAGGCGAACAGTGGCCACACATCTGAGGAACTGGAACTACAATGGCATGTGAATGAAAAAAATACATTCGGCAGCACTTCGACCAACTTGGGAAGTACTACAAATTGACCCCTTATGATAATAGAAGGCAGCCTATGTTTCTTTCCTGTCTTGTCTGAGGAAGCAGCTATTTCTGGACAGGATGTTGACATGTGATGAGAAATGGGTCCTGTTAGAAGCTCCACGGCGCCTTCATCATTGGTTAACATCCCATGAAGCGGTTTCAAAACAGCTGAAACCAGCACTGAACTAGAAGAAGGTCCTCCTGTCTGTTTGGTGGAGTGTTTGCGGCATCGTGCATCGGGAAATGCTAGCAGATGATCAGAGCATCAATGCAACTGTGTACTGTTAGTAGTTGGGCCGTGTTCAAGAAAAACACAAAATCTGGAGCCAGCACTTCCGAATCGCAAAGGGTCCTCCTGTTATAGGACAACGCTAAGCCCCACGTGGCTAGAATGAGCCGGGACACCATTCTACGCCTTGGATGGGAAGCATTATTGCATCTGCCATACTCCCCGGACATTGCACCGTTCGATTATCACCTGTTCAATTCCTTGAACAATCACTTTAGAGGACGCCAATTCAAATTCTTAGTAGAGGTGCAAAATGCATTTGAAACTTTCTTTGCTTCACGGTCCACCACGTTCTACCGCGATGGCATCCATGGCCTTCCAGAACGTTAGCAGAAGGTCGTCGATGCTGAGGACGACTACCAGTATTTTTGATCTACTAGGTAAGCCTTAGGTAATATATCGACGTTCGAAGGTGGTGGGTGAAAAACCGATAGACTTCTATTTTTTACCTTTATAGTTTAACCTGGTATTAGCACATTTTTGTGGTATTACTTTTATGGTTTAACATAATATTACCAATGTTTGGACATGATTTTAAGTCTGTGTAGAGTTATGAACCTGCGAATTGTAACACAGAACGTCTAATGTCATACGAATGTACAAGAACTTCAATCGACCGAAAATTTCCAAATTACTGAAATAACAATGCCTGAAATCGTAAATGCTGTTAAATGGTTGAAATCTGTTGTCCTGATGGTATCCCATCCTACATAATGAAGGGAACTATTGATATACAACATCCGAGACATATTCTTATAAAAATGTAGGTAAAACGTAATGTTTTTCCAAATCAGTGGAAAGAAAGTTTGATATGTCCTATTCCAAAAACTGTCAATGCTAAAAATATAGAAATCCTTAGACCAATTGAAATCCTATCTTCATTTGCAAAAATTTATGAATATATAATATATAATAGCTCACGTGATGCCTCCAGTGAAACTTAACCATTTCGTAATAAAGGGGGAAGTAAATCTTCGCATGAGCCTGAAAGGCCAGTAGCAATCTATTTTCCAAGCCAGCACCTCTCTACGCTAACATCAATAATGAACCTATATACATTAATACAGACGCGGAGCTTTATAATGCCAACATCAGTATCGAACTTCAGCCATCAAGAAAGGACGCTGAAGATGAATACAGGAAAAAAGACTCGTATTTCTCGAGTCAGAGTAAAGATGATGAAATCGTAGTCCAAATTAAGAAATCATTACAAATAGATCTGCCACCAGTAATAAAGACCTTAGTTCGTTCCATGGTTAGAGACATGAAAAAGAAGAAAGTGCAAGACACAGTGGTTCGTAAAATAGACCACGAGAGAGAGAAATTAGTCATAATTTTTCAAGCAGATCGAACCTCCTCACGAGGATATGTTAGCTAGAGATACCGTAATGGACAAATTTGACGTTGAGATACAAACCGAGGCCTCCATGGAAAAGGAAGATGTTACTGTTCAGAAAGTATACGAATCCAGAGCAGAAAAAAGCTTCAACCGGGACTCTTCACGATCAAACTCGACTGGCAGTAGCTACCAGTCCTGAAGAAAATGCTAAAATATCACTAAAACCACAGCAAAATCTCTGACACTTCCAAAACCCTTGCCCTATTTGCCTAGATACAAAGGTACTGATGAGAGTAAGGCCGACGTACGTAAGTCGGATAAAGAGGAGGTTATACTGATTATACTGTAAATGCCTCTAGAGTTGTCATGAAAAATCAGGAGTTAGGCGATTCTACTATTACGAATTTTACTCCACAGGTGAGGACAGCAGTTTTTCTTCCCCCAGGAAATCATGGCTGGCAAACACATATTGCATACTAGTGGACAAATTGAAACAATTATTCTAAAGTTTCAGACTCCCAGATCAGTAGAAGATTATTACTAAATCTATCAATTCATCCTTAGGAACAGATAGAAGTTGCTTAACAGTAACAGTGAACCAAAACTCAAATGAATTACAGTACTCCTCTATGATATTGGGTTGTCTTATGATGATCAATTAGCATTCCAAGAGGCATAACTAACTAACTAACTAACTCTATGGCCCATGGAACCCGGAGGTTCAATGCCGCGTTCACAAAAGTTCTCGACTGACTCCTGTCCTTAGCTAACTGCGTCCAGTTTCTACTTTGTATTCCAATATCTGCGAGATCCATCTTAATATTGTCCTCCCGTCTGCGCCTAGGTCTTCCTATTAGTCGTTTTCCGATTGGTCTTCCACTCAAGACTTTGAAAGCGTTTCTACTTTCTTCCATTCTAGCTACATGACCTGCCCACCTAAGCCTCCTAGACTTGACGACCCTAACAATGTTGGGTAAACCATATAAATTATGTAGTTCCTCGTTATGAAGTTTCCGCCATTCACCATTCCCGTTCCTCTTGGGTCCGAATATTCGTCTCAGGATCCTGTTCTCAAATACTTTCAGTCTATGTTCTTCCCTCAGAGTAAGCGACCATGTTTCGCAACCATACAGAACAACAGGCATGATTATCGCTTAGTATATTTTAAGCTTCAAATTCCTCGATAGAATTCGCGACGACAAGAGATTTTGAACCGAATAGTAACACGAATTCCCTGCTTTCAGTCGACATTTATTTTTTTCGTGAATATGATTTTTGTATGTTAACATTGATCCTAGATATTTGAAACTATCTACTTTATCAAAAGTATCGTTTAATATTTTAACGCATCCATAATTTGCTGTATTGCGGTCCCAACGCACTTCCATGTATTTAGTTTTCTCTGCATTTACTTCTAAACCCATGTCCCTGCAAGCGTTTAATAAGATCTCTGCATTTCTTTCTATTGTTCTCCTATCATCCCCTATTAAATTTACATCATCACCATATGCTATAACCTGGTGAATACCGTTCAACTCTAGGCCGTGGTTGCTATCTTTGATTTTCCTTATAGCGTATTCAAGAACAAAGTTAAATAATAATGGCGACAACGCTTCTCCTTGTTTCAGGCCATTTTCGACGTGAAAGCTCGTGGACAAAAATGTTCCTACCCGGACTTCACTTTAGGATTCATTTAAACATATCTTAATTAATCTAATTAGCTTTCTCGGTATTCCAGGTTCTGTAAGAACGTTGTATAATGTTTCTCTCCTAACCGAGTTGTACGCCTTTCTAAAATCAATAAATAGTTGATGTACCGGTGTATTGTATTCCTACTTTTTTTCGAGTATTAGGCGAATGTTAAATATTTGGTCGATAGTTGATCCATTTCGTCTAAATCCGCACTAATAATCTCCAATATTTTCATCTGCGTATGGGGTCAGTTTTGCTAATATAATATTTGAAAGGATTATTCCAAGAGGAATACTTAATAAAAGTGGACATGCATTAGAAAGACATATTTTCTTCGGGTTTCAACCCCCATTGGCTTAAAGAATTGCTATCTGTGTTAACCCTTTTGACTTACTAAGTCCTGTCCTCATCCATCCCTTTCTGAGTTTGTAGATAAGTTGGATGAACGGAGAACACAATCCTAAAACGAATTCCGATGAGGATGTGGACGAAGAATTTGCCGGTTGTATTAGAATTGAATCAAAAGAGACTAGTTGATGAAATATCTGCTAACAAAATTGTTGATAAGTACTTTGATATGTTAGTAGTCCAACATTTTCCTGAAAATAGTAAGCGGCGAGAGAGAGAGCAGAAAGACAATTAGGCTCCCATCTTATACATTCAGTAAAAGAAGCACAAAACCAACCTGTAAACCAGAATGCATGACTTCCATAATGATTATATAGCATAGTCCCTGGATAGCAGGGTTGGAAAAGTACAGTTTCTTTTTAAAAAAGAACAAAACATATGTTTAAAACATGATAAAGTGTTCGAAATGTTTTAAACGCGTTTTTTAAAAAAAACATGTGTTAAACATGGTGAACAGTTTAAAACATGATTTTAAACATTTTTCAAAATCGTGTAATGAAGTATTTATTAAGACTTTTTTGCTTTTGCAACTAATCTTTTCATTTACAGAAATATTTTTTTTCACGTTAAGACTACACAGTGGTGGGTACAGAATATTTCAGTATACTTTAGTAATTCTCAACTTATTTCATATCACGATCCCCTTTTATTACACCTTCTTACCAGTGACTCTCGTAAGTACTTTCTTGGTTATAATAAGCTTTTTAGGTAGAATTTAAGATCTACCTGCTTTGGAGATTTTACACAATCTATCAATATACATGACAAAACAAAAGTCCTCAGCATCCTTGTGTATTGAGAACGGGTTGAGGGAGAATATTGTGTATTGAGAACGGGTTGATGAATCTTGGAAGTGGTCTGACATCAGATGGTGCTGTTAAGCATCATGGCGGACATCTTTGATTAGTATTCGAAATTTTAAATGCGAAGGGAATCATGTTACATGTCTGAAGGCTAGAATTTTACCAGAAATACGGTTGTGTGGTAATTTTAGTCCTAAAGCAAGTCATTTCTAGTTTTGCCTTTAGGGGCTAAGCTCGCGTTTCGTAGACGCAGGTGAGATTTTTGTTGCAAAAATTTGATTTTAATTTGAGAACGCTGATGCAAATAAAATTATTTTAAAATAATAAATTTTCGAAAAGTAATGTTTAAAGCACACTTCAGGCTGTGCTAACTTTTCTGCAAGCGTATGTAATTGGTTATTTTTGAGTCAATAATTTATTGAAGAAAGGTTATATTTGGGGGTTCGGAGCACAATGGATCCAAATCCATTTTCAATGAAGTTCAGTTTTGCTCAGCAAATGAATTATATTTCAAAACGTAACATTTTCGCAGTCAAGGGTCCAAAACACATGTAACTAAAACCATACAAAAGGGCGTGGGATAGCTTCATATGACAGCCGCTAGACAAGCGTCAGTGAGATAGGAGGGATCATCCTCACTATGGATTTCAGATTTTGGGGCATAAGGCAGTTTTAAAAATCTTTTGATAAGCAAAGTCTAACAGAACAAGCTTGAGGTCCTTACACCAAATAAATACGGAGAACATACAGATGATTAAAACTGGAAAGTTGCTTAGGCCCAATTTCCAGAATTTTAAGCAGGTCCGAAACTCGAAAGTGGAGCAACCTTTGTAACGCTTGGGCCAAAAAGTATACAAGAGAGCAATATAGGCCTATAGCTCCTTACGGCCAATGGAAATGGATTATAACTGATCAAAATCTGTATTTATTCGATGTAAGGACTCCAAATTTTTTATGTTGGACTTTACTCAGCAAAAAGTTTCTAAATCTGCATTACTGCAACCAGAATCTGAAATTCGGGGTAAGGGACAGATGACCTCTAAACGAACGCCCCTCTCTAGCTTCAATTACCATATAAAATTCTAGATTGCATTTTCTCATGTAATTTTTCTTTTCTTTCATCTCGTATTCGTGGTTATGAAAATATGACGTTTTCCGTCGATGCATTCTTCTGGACGCATCCTGCATTTATTTAACGTAATTATGCATCATTGACTGTGGCATGCGGAGCTCGACTTGTTAAGCATTTCCACGCTGCAGCGTACACAATATAATGTTAATATCTAAAATTTATGAGCAAGGAAGAGAAAATTAGCCCTCCTCCCCCATTCCATCAACGTGTTTGTCTAGCGGTTGTGCTATGAAACTCTAGTCCACACCATTTCACGCGGTTTTGTTTCATTTATTTCGTACCCTTGGCTATGAAGATATTACGTTTGCAGAGCAAAAGTGAATCTTTCCGAAAATGGACTTGGGCCCCTTGTGCTCTGGACGCCCCATATCTTAAAATATTTTATACGAACTGAGTTGGAGCCAAATCTATCTTGCAACCCAAGTTTGTTCAAAACGCATAAAATTAGTTTTAGTTTGATTGATTACAGATTTGTACCAGTAGCAAGGCTATATGACACAGGGCTTTTTGTTTAAGATGGGATCCGAACCACTAATTTTGTAATTTTACATCGGATCGGAGTCAAAATTTATACAGCTTCCGACGTCCCGTGCCTCTACCCTCAAAATTTAATGTTAGAAAACCGAAAATTGCGTCCTGTAGCGTGATTCATACAAACATGCAGATGAACAAATTGAGATCAAATTGCCTCAGATACTGACGTTCTTCACTGATGTTACAATAAGTATCACGGTTTAATAGTTAATTACGCGGCGACTGCCACACCTTGCACTTTCTCGCCTGGTCCCTTCTACAAGCAACGCCAAGGTGTAGAGTTTTTAAGAAAATTTAGAACTGAGGTGTGGAAGAGGGATGCAATAAATAAATATAATATAATGAAAAAGATATAGTTGATACAAAATTAATTCTTACCTGAAGTTTCCAGTTGCATCTCAACCACATCACTGACGTTGGAATCATCAGAAGAATTTTCGGACCATGTGTTTGGATTTCCAGTTTTTTTTTTTTTTTTTTTTTTTTTTTTTTTTTTTTTTTTTTTACAGCATTGCATCTTTCATAATGATTCTTCAATCTTTGAACTAAACCAACCATTTCGTTCTTACACGTTTTGTAAGGAGCTCGTAACGTCGTTTTCTTATCTGATGGAGTTTGAGTTACTTTAATAAATTTGCTCCAAATGATGTCCTTTCTTCTTCCCGTAAAGAGCTCGTTCGTGGCTAACCGGTTAGCGTGCGCGCCTTTGGCGTGGGAGACCCGGGTTCGATTCCCGGCGGGAGCTCATGTGGTTCGGATTCCACGTTAATCAGTAGGTCCACGTCTCATATAGCCCCGCTGCTGAACGGGACGCTAAACTAAAAATCACATCAATCATCTTCTTCCCGTAAAACTCCATCAGATTAAGCGATTCCAAGTTGTAGGGAGACTGAGAACCAATATGTACTATATCAACGAATGCCTGCGATATTTTAATTTCAGAACCGCAATTTAGCAAATAACCTCTTGTTTGTTTTCTGAATACAACACAAAAATTTCTTTCTAGGATAATTATTTTATTTATTTTTTAATGTCAGTTCTAAAAGTAGTCCAACTTTAATGTCAGTTCCAAAAGTAGTCCAAGAGAGTGAGTAAGAGGGAGGAAAAATCGGCAAAAACACCTCTTACATACTAGCCGTCAGAAGAAAGAAATGGGGATTCTCGTTCTAGACAGGTACTGAGATCGGACGGCTATCCTCTGAAGAAAGGGCATAATTATCCAGAAATGAATTAGGAAAAGGGTTTCTTAGAAAAGAGAGACTGGGTGTGGAAAGGAGGTAAGGATGATGATAGGAATACCTTCATTTCGACGTCTGGGCTCAGAGCTGATTCTCCTCGATGATCAAGACCGATGTCCACAGGCTCGGCTCCTTGCTCTCTCAATGACTCTGGTTGTTCGCTGGTCTCGGATCGTTGATGAAATTCCCTCTGGTGAATCAGGCTCTCGTCCGCTGGTCAGCCAGTTCGCAATCCACCTTCGACAGCAACTCCAACCCCGATAGCAAATTCGACCGCAACCTAACAAAGCGGAAGTCTTCGGTCCTATTTAAGCTTGGGCCAAAGGCTCGGCGACTATTACAGGTGAGCCTAGAAGCGAGTCCCAGACGTCACGGGAGGTGTGTCATGAGGTAATGGAAGGAGTCAGGAAAGAGTCTCTCACGCATTTATTGCTAAACACAAAAACAATTACATAAATTAAATCACATTTACAAAGGGCTGATTCAGCAAAACACAGAATAGTCTGTCGCTGATTCTTTAGATAACACTGTTTTACAAGGGTTGTATTTCTGGAATGAAATTTTGTACTATGAAAGGAATGTGACATGGAAGTTCAAATGAGACATCCGATTTGATCCGTCAGGGATAGTTTACGAGTAATTCAAGAATTCATGTACTACATATATTCATATACATGCCAAACACAGTGTATGGTGACAAAAGGGAATTTGTAAAGTAAGACCTTGCAACATTGACAGGTTTCATTTTTCAGAGGCTGGCAAAACTTGTCCGACAGTGTTTTGTTGTTGCAATGTGATGTTGGGAATAGTTTGTGAGTTAAACTGAGCGTGTGAATCTGGTATTTTATCGGGCGTTAGTACTATTTACTGTATGTAAACTGAATGCTGTGGATTCATGTTGTTTGTGTTTAAGTGAAGTAAAAAAAATGCCTTGCACTCGTGGCTGTAAGTACGCAGCTAACAACTTCTGTTATGTTTGTGGCGAGTTCACCTTCGTAAGGAACAGAAAGAAAATCACACCCATCATGAACAGAGCATATAAGCAGCATTTTGGCGTCGGAGATGGTGGTTTTGATAGGAAGTGGTCACCTAATATATGTTGTGCTACATGTTATTGTAAATTAATTAAAAGGTGGCAAGGAAAAAATGTTTCATTATTTGCTGTACCGAGGGGTTGGAGGGAACCAAGGGACCATTTGACAGACTAATATTTCTGCTTAAACAAAATTCAGGGATTCACGAACAGCAAATCAAAGACACATATTGTTTATCCGGATCTGCCGTCAGCAAGTCGACCTGTGGCACATTCTGAAGCTTTACCAGTTCCTTCAAGGCCCACAGATATAGAAGAGATGAGTGATAGTGAAGAAAGTAGCACTACAGAACTTACATCTCCGGAAAAAAGAAGGGATCCCCGTATCAAGGCGCAAGTACGCCAACACCACGTGTATTACAGCAGGATGATTTAAATGATTTATTGCGAGACTTAGGACTCAGTAAACAGAAAGCAGAATTGTTAGGCTCCAGGTTACAGGAATATAACCTTCTCCACGAAACAACCAACATAACCTTCAGGAACAGAGAACGTGCTTTTGTGTCTTATTTTGCCAGTGATAGTTCCGTGACATACTGCAATGATGTTCATGGATTAATTACAGCCTTGCGCATAACGTACGAAAATGGTGAATGGAGATTATTTTTGGATGCTTCGAAGAATACCTTAAAAAGTGTATTGCTGCATATCGGGAATAAACTGCCTTCAATCCCAGTTGCATATACCACTTTTACCAAAGAGAGAGATGAAATATTCAGAAAGATATTGACCTTAATTAAGTACAGTGAACATAAGTGGAAGTTGTGTTGTGACTTCAAGGTAATAGCATTATTAGGGATGCAACAAGGTTACACGAAGTATGCATGCTTTTTCTGTGAATGAGATAGTCGGGAAAGAACTTCCCACTATGTGAAAAAGGAGTGACCTAAACGCAATTGGACAGATGGTGAAAAGAATGTGCAACGGGACAGTCTTGTAGATCCTAGAAATGATCTTGTTCCACCCCTACATATAAAACTTGGACTTATTGTGAAGGCAATAGATCCCAATGGGCCAGCTTTTGCATATCTTGCTGACAAATTTTCTCAACTGTCAGCTGCAAAAATAAGAGAGAGCGTGTTTGTAGGTCAGCAGATACGAGAACTGCAGAAAGATAGAGGTTTTGAGGCATGTCTCACAGAGAAAGAAAAGCGCGCAAGGATGAGTTTTACGAAAGTAACCCAAAACTCCGTTGGGAGAAGACTGGACCCTAAATACAAGGAGATGGTGGATGAAATGCTTGCAGCTTATCAGGATTTAGGGTGCAAAATGTCCTTGAAGGTGGATATCATGGACTCATATCTGGATTACTTCCCCAGTAATTGCTGTGACATTTCCGATGAACACGGAGAAATATTTCATAAAGATATATCCACCATTGAAAAACGCTATGAAGGGAAGTGGATGCCCACCATGCTGGCACACTATTGCTGGTGTATCATTAGAGAGCAGAGAGACACTCAGTACAAAAGAAAAACAATAAACCATTAAGTACGGTCGACAGCTGTTTCGCGTACCTACAAGTCTATGTAATATATATTGTCAACAATATATAGTAATGCTTTACAAACATAAACATTACGTGCTGATTACTCCAAAACTATCCCTGATGCAGAAAAACTAAAATCAGATGTGAATTCAGCAGTAAAAATCCTTTCAGAATCACTACTTTGTTACCCAGAAATAGAACTACTTTATTTTTTTGTAGAACAGTGTAATCAGTTCACATGTTGCTCGTTTCTTAAGACGTATTATAAACAAGTAATAATATAGCAGAGGTCTCTGTCCTTTTCCAGAATACACTAAATTCCACAAAACAAACATTACGGACACATATAGGCAACCCACATCATTGTTCGCTGATGAATTTGATATCTGCAAAATCAATCAATCAATAATAGATCAATCACTGTCAGCCTTTAATGTGGGCGACGGCACAAACACACAGATTCCTTCACACAACATACGTTAAAAATAAGGGGGAAAAGACGAAATAAATTGTAGATCACCAAATTGATCTGCTGTAGCCACGAGAAATCAAAACATTAACATGGGAAGAAAATAGCCTTTTGAATGGGGAGCACTTTTAACAATCTTCTTTCCCTGGCAGATTTTTTTACAAAAATAAAATAAAATAAAAATGTATTTAAAACAAGTCTTTAAAAATACACATGTTTAAAATAAAATGTTTAAAACGTATACAAAATTTGTTTTAAACAAAATCAATTGTTTAAAACAAGTTTTAATAATTTGTTTTAAACATTTTGTTTTAAACAAAACAACCCTACTCGATAGTAGTAAAACGCTTGTCTATTTTTAACTTTTCTTTTAAAAAACAAAATCGTTAACTATTGTTAAAATCAATTTGTTTGAATCTACTCGAAACGGAACAGAGTCGGAACGGAAACTTTACTTTGTGGTGGAAGAAATTCAAATGTTAAATTATTACTACCGTGGCAGTTACTAACACACTGATTTCATGGAAAACTGTTAACGTTTTGGTTTTAGAGGAAAACTGTAAAAAATAAATCAAAAGTGATACTTTACATAGTCCAGAAGAGCACAGAAAACTTAGTAAGGACCTGAGATGCCTGTTCCAGATATCTCAAGCCATTGACTCCAGAGCATGCCCGGAAGAGCTTGTTTCTATGTTCCCTGGCAAAATAAACAAAGCTAGCTGGTTGACTAGTGCAAAAAGAATTTTAACATTGTATATTGCAACAAAAAACCTACCAAGAAATTAATAGAAATTGCGACATTCCTACTTAGAGTCTGTGGTTATGCAATGCCATATCAGAACATAGTCTTCCATTGCTGATGGTCCTCTTACGTCTTTGAGGCCATTCAAGGTCTAGATACTTACCAAGGGAATACCAGGCTCTAATCCGTTTATCCATTCAGACGAATGCATTCTTTGCACTCCCAGAAAATTTCTGCTCGCCATGATGACTGATGGTCTACTTGCTGTCCGACAAGATGCATTACATAAGATTCTTAGTGCTCGAGAAGACGAAGCAGGGAATCTCCATAACTCCATTAGATATAACATAATTCCCAGACTGAATTTTGAGGTAAACGATTACACTGCAATGATCTTTTGGGAAAGCACTGATGTTTCAATAACTGTACTACCAGTAAGTTCTATGGACGGTACTAAACAAACAGCTCATGGTCAAACTTTCACTTCCTGACAACACTGTGCCAGAATGGTCCTTCACCGTCCATCCGTGCCACACGTGGCAGTAGAACGGGTAGTGAAATTAGTCACTGAAGAAGCCTCCCGAGTATGAGCCAGTGATGCTAGAGGCGGAATAATCAGGTCAACCTTACTTTCTCCGCAAGCTGCTTCTAAATTTCAACCAAAGTTCCAATTTGTGACAATTTTTCCTGACAGTGACTAACTGGATCAGTTCATCCTGCCCAACATATGGTTGGTTTATTTGATAGGCCTAGCGGAGGAACCCTAGGTGCAGCCACCTCTACATGGTGGACTCTGAGTCACTTGGCCAGGCTATATGGCCAGGTGAACGAGGAGCTGCACAACCGCTTAACTGTACTGAATTTGTCCCCCTTTTCTGGCCCCAGAGGAGGCACCTCTATCCCCCCCAAGAGCGTATAACTGGCATTTTTATACTTGAATGTCAGTTTTCATAGCAACTGACATGTATTTAACCAAAAATATGTCTACTTTAACATAACTAAAATTAATGAACAACTTTGGTATTTTTTTGTAATTTTCAGGTAAATTTTGAAACTTTGAGGCAATAGTTCTCACAGAAGATATTATCTGATTTGAAAAAAATCTATACCTGAAAAGTCCATGCGGATTGTCCACTTTTGCCAGGTATTACACTTCATTCCGAGAAAAAAGTGGCAAAACGCTGCACCCTAGTCCTCAACCTCAGTTGGCATTCTTAACCGAGGAGCTCCGTTGAGATCAAAATCACCAGCTCGGAATTTCGTGAACCAATGTTGGTACTGATGTTTATGTACACTATTGTTGCCGTAAACTTTACGCGACTTCTCACAGGCTTCTCGCCTGTTTTTCACTTTCATGAAGTAGAACAATAAGGTATGGAGGAAATGCAATTTTTGATATTCCCCACAAATCACCACTTGACAACTTTTGCCAAAATACGTCATGACTTTTCCGACAATCTGTTACTTCATTTGTTGTTAATTTGCGAAGTTCATTAACCTGGTCACTTATTCAGTAACTCTTGTGATCATCAAATCCTTTAGGGTACTTCTGTAGATATAGAAAGGTGAAATTTAGTATCAAAGCTTCTTTAGGGTGCAAGTAACAACAAAAGTAAAAACACAATATAATGATATTTCTCTTCCCTAAGCCCTTACAATGGAGTGTGTTGATTGTTCTACAAAAATACTTAAAATCCAATCAAAAATTTAATAAAATTATAAAGTATGTAGCCAAGTCTAGACTTTCGAATTTTATTTCTAATAATAATAATAATAATAATAATAATAATAATAATAATAAAGGAATAACAGAATTACAATACCAGTTACGTAAACAATACCTTCCAATAAAAAATGAATACTAGAACAGGATTCGAACCCAGGGCTCCGCGATAAGAGCTTCCTGCTTTAATAGTATGCTACGAAGTCCTCATACAAAGACAAAAAAATAATCTAGAAGTTACAAGACACATATAACTTTCTATTTTTACAGGTGTTGGTACGATTCAAAGAATGCGTAAATAATACATTACGCTGTTTTTCCTTCTTTGGAAAATAGAAGGTGAGAAAAAAATGTAATGCAAATAGGGATCATTGTTAAGAACGGAAAGTTTTGTGATATTTCCCTCATTGAGGAAGGTTCATATAACTTATGTTTGAGCTAAAGAAGGAAATCTCAAGTATGTAGTAACGCGGTGGGTAAGTGGTTAGAGATTTGAACTTCTATTAGGGAGAGCAGAGTTCAAATCCTCACCAAGTCCAAACTTTTTCAAATAGTTTAATTTCAATTTTAATGCATACTCAGTGTGAGAAGCAAGTTCATCTCCTCTCCAGAAGCAAAGATAAGTTGGAATGAAAGGAATTGGAGAATGTCTATCAATAGAGACAATGATCTACAAACTTATTTCCTGCAGTTATTCTAGATTTCATATTTTCATCTACTTTCAAGCTTTTCCTTATTCACGCCTGGCCAGTTTTTATTTCGAACATAGAGTATATGATGAAATAATACATTACATACACAGGAATATCGAGATAAATATATCGTGTTCATTGGTTAACACGATCCAAACCACAGTGACTGGAGAACTGTTTCGTTAGCTGCCTAGTCCACAATTTTACCTTCATAAACACCTGGCTCACTGCTACTAACTGCTGTCAGTGCCGAGAATAATTTCGTGTAATTTGGGTTGCATCTGTCGAGGCGTTTCCATAACTGCAATTGTGCTGGACACCAAGAAATGGAATTAAAACGCTCAAAGGGAAAATCCTTATAATGGTGGCTGAGCCATTGTGAGTTCTGTGCTGGCAAAATTGTAGCATTTGTATGTATACAATCTTAATTAGAATGATAGACACACATGCTCCAACAAATGGTGAAATAATAATCCTAATACACATGTGCAGTATGGTGTTGACAGTAGATAATTAAACCTACGAAGTAACGAAACACATGGCTAAACTACAACAACAGGGCATACTTTATTATATAATACTTTGACATTTACGTGCATACTCTACAGTAGTACCGAGCACTTGGACCTGAATGAAAAATGATAAGAACATTTCAGGAGATTCTAGATCAAGGAAGAGCAGTATCTGGCTCCCTTTCGGGAAATTCGATCAAATCTGAAGGTGTCATACTACTCCAAGAACATAAACTTTAACTGGGGCAAGTGATTTTTGGTGACAATTATGTTAGTAGACACGACTCCGAAAGTGCATTATCACCTGCTATTCTTCTTCTCCTGTAGTAGTAGGCAACCCGAAAGCTCGAACCTTGGGTTGCTTGAGAATTCGAAAGGCGTTGGACCAAACCTCAATTTTATTACAAGTATATCAGTGTGGCAAATTGCAAATAAGAGAATAAAATATATTGTTAGGAATGGCGCTTTATTATTGTGAGAGAAATGGATGACACAAAAGGTTACATCTTACTTAAGCAGTTGAAACAAAATGAATGGTAAGAAATAGACCTCAGTGGAAAGCAATTTCCATCCTTTAAAAAAACTCGTAAGAAAAAAAAACTGGTTACATAATGTAAAGGTTCAATATAAGCGTCTAACAGCACAACAACAAACATCCACAGGAAAAGGAAAGACAAACACAGACTAAGGGACACCATTAGCGTAGTAGACTTGCATGCCTTCGTGCAAATAAACAGACAGGCTCCTACTTGTAAACCCAATTGTAATAATAATAATAATAATAATAATAATAATAATTATTATTATTATTATTATTATTATTGAAAATTCATTTCCTTTCAAAATCTCTGATTATGCCTAAGAGCATATCTGCATATACCGGTTATGTGTGCAGTTTTTGTCAATGACCGTTGAGTTGAGTTGATTTTTAGTTTAGCGTCCCTTTCAGCAGTGAGGCTATATGAGACGTGGATCTACTGATTAACGTGGAATCCGATCCACATGAGCTCCGCCGGGAATCGCACCCGGGTCTCCCACGCCAAAGGCGTGTACGCTAACCGCTTAGCCACGGAGGAGCTCTTGTCAATGACCGGTCACAAAGGCTAAATGGGATGGAAATCTTCCAGAGAGACGAACAAAAAAATTTTATGTTAAATTCTAAGTCAAAGATCGAATCACTGGTTTTTGGCAGGTGCTCTTTTTATTTCTCTTTATTTCGGGAAAACAAAAGCTTTGAGGTCTAAGAAATTACAGTACATAATACAAATTTGCAAGTCGATTTATTTACATTTTAACTAACTAACTAACTCTATGGCCCATGGAACCCGGAAGTTCAATGCCACGTTCACAAAAGCTCTCCACTGACTTCTGTCCTTTGCTAACTGCATCCAGTTTCTACTTTGTATTCATATCTTTGAATTCCAATCACCACTAAAGCATTTTGGTGAAGGGCGATTAATATTTTATTGCTTTTGGCTTCAATATTTTGTAAACCTTGTTATATTAAATGTAAATAAAATTCAATTCCCAGTCTGGTGCTGTAGGTCATTCACATGCGCAAAAAAATTAAGGAAGTCTCATAATAATTTAAACTATGTCCAGTTAAAACATTCTTTTAAATAGGAAATATAAAATTATGTTTTGTAGCAATGTATCAAGGAAATAATAACACTTCCTACTTCACGTTATGAGATAATTCTAAAAATGTAATGGTAAGCGGAAGAAAAGACGCTACCGAAACTAGGAAGAAAAGGTAGGTGGACAAAAAGAGTAGGGAACTCGAGAGAGTTTTGAAGTGACCATCTGACTAAAAGGATCTACCTCTCAAAAATCTTCATTCGTCTAAATCTGGGCGAGTACAATCCTGGATACTATTTGATATCACGCTTTATTATTCGACCTTGTCACAAAATTAGTTACCGGTATTTCATATCCTATCTTCAAAATTCATTATGACATTTATTATAAATTTTAACGTAAGGCCACAGCACCAGATTTGGGTAATTATCTGATCTGATATCTATCCTTTTATTTCTACAATCTAAACCATCCATCTTAACTAATTATTTGCTCTACCTAAAATTAAATGGATAAGTTTATTATGAGAAAAACTCTTCAAATTGCCCCCATGCTATTATGGTTATTAATACATTGAGTTATGTGTGAACAAAATTGTGTATGTCAACGTCCGAATTTCGGTCCAATATGTTGGCATATGTTATGGTGGAATATGCGCCGAATTTTGTGGCTAGCGCCCATGTTAGAAACATGTTATAGAACAATTTTCCGTTTAAAATATAGATATCGATCCCGAAGCCACACATATATGAGTAAGGAATCAAATCATGCTGAGAAAAATTACATGGGATATCAGATTTGTTATTATCCAGGATGGTGCTGATATATATGTTTGAATATGTGCATACCATTTCCTATAGATACTTCTGTGGTAACTTACAACAAGTAAATATTACATATACATATAGATACGTTTTGCGTTTATGTTTGAGTTGTTTTTCATATGTTAGGCATTCTTAGGATATCGTATTGCAGTGCATTGTAACAGGAAATGCTTATGTAGACAATAGCGTGTGGAAAGGTTATCTTGAAAAACGAAGTTAGTTTCAGTACAGAAATCACGTTCAAGAATTAAATATTTATTGTTATAAAACTTATGAGCAGACGTAGGGTGAAGATCAGACATGGCGACCCCTCCATCTACCTCCCATAATGTTTCTCAATCTAGTTCTCAGTCAGGAACACCTAACCAAAAATTCACGACCTATTGTAAATGTGTATAGCAATGCCTTTCCTTTTCCCAAATATGATCCGAAAGAAATGACTATTCAGCAATTCTTTTCTGCATTTGACGATACTATAAAGCTAAACAAATTATCCCCGGATGAGGCTAAAGATTTAGTAATAACGTGTTTTTCAGGAAAAGATAAAGAAAGATTACGTGCTTTTATAAATAGGAAGCAATTAAATTCTAAGTCAGATGACACATTTAAGGAAGAAGTAAAAAAGTGTTTTAAAACACCGAAAGAGAATGTAGATATCTTTGGTAAAATTCAAAACAGAGTTCAAAAGAAACATGAGTCGCTACAGAGTTACATATACGATGTATTAGGACTAATAGAGAAAGGAGCACCTACATTAACGGAAGCCCAGATTATTTCTATTTTAACAAACGGTTTGAGGCCATACTTTTTAGAAAGAATAGGTGTGCAGCAATTTAATTCATTGGATGAGTTTATTCATGCCTTGAATAATCTCGAAACGAATAGGTATAGGGTGAAAAATAGGAAGAAACACGAGCTTCATGCTAGACTAAATTCATCAATGAAAAAGGAGTTGCGTAAATTGGGAAAATTGCGTAAATATATGTCGTCGGATTCTGAAACATCATCAGAATCAAGTGAGGCCGAATTATCCGAGTTAGATGAAGATGAAGATGAAGATAATATAGTTTTGCGTCAAAATAGAAGATGGCATAATAATATAAGATGTAGTTCGCAGGTTGCGAAAGTGACCAAACAGGACAATAACAAATTTGAAACTAGTGGATCGGAACGGAATAACAAAGAACATGACAAAATATCGCAGGCAATGGAGAATGTCCAGAAACAACTAGAACAATTAACGTTGAAAATGGAAAATTTTGAGGATGCACAAAAACAATGTGAGGAAACTAATGTGCAGATAACACAGGGAAACAATTCTGCGAAACAAAATTTTAATCAGAACAACAGAGGTTTCCATAGAGGAAATTTTCGTGGAAATTTCAGAGGAAATTCGAGAAATTATAGACAAAATAATTATCAGTCACAAAATAGTGTTGGAACAGGTTCATATAGAGGCAAAGCTTTTAGGGGTAAAATAATTTTAAAAGTAGGGATCGAAATAATTACTAGCAACAACGGTCATTTGTACCCCAGATGTATCAAACTTGGCAATTACCAGTAGTTAATGACCCAAATTGTATATCACAGGGAAATCTGTGCATTCCACAAATGGTACCAGTACAACAAAGTTTTCCCCAATATGTAGTTCCTGCTTATCAAAATATGCAGGATTCAAACGCAAATGCATCTCAAACGCAAGGTTTAAACAGAGTTCATCCGTGCATGACGGCAGTGCATGTTCGGAGAATAACAAGGTACAGCCTAATAATCAAAACCGTCAGCAGAAAGATAATCTGGTCGCGTATAACGAATGGCGTAAAAATGCTAGAAAATCGAAAAAGGAATTCATTCAAGTCCCTTTAAATATAGAAAATGAAATAGCTAAGTTTCCCTTTAACAAAAGAGACACTGACCAAAGCTTAAAACTTTACTTTATTTTAAATTATAATTTGTAACTGTCATGAATAGTCTTACTATCTAAGTTTCCCATAGACGTTAATGCTATTGCTGATTCTGCTTCTACTATCAGCATCATAGAAAAATCATTGTTGCCCAGAAATGTAACACTTATTGAAACACAGACTAAAGTGTCGGGTGTATCTCAGAACCCCGTAATTATAAAATATATGGCAATTGTTCGTTTTTGCAATAATGGAAGGACTTTTCACCACAAGTTTCGTGTCTTGGAGCATTTTAAACCGAAAGTGTTAATAGTTAACGATTTCTTAATATTTCACCAAGCTAACTTGTGTCCAGGAAAGAATCTTTTAACGTTAACTAGGTTTGGGTTACCACCCAAGAATACAGAAATTGACGTAAATAAGGAGCATAATGTGTCAAGTTTCGTATTCCTTTTGGTTGAGGAAGCTCTTGCACCTAAATTTGTTGTAAAGAAGAGATCTATGCTACCAGCGAGATCTAAGGTTATCGTTCCACTAACATTAAAACAATCTAGGTCACATAAAGAAATTGTTCTTGAACCGAATCAAGAATTACCAGAAAGGTTACGAATTTTAATTCCGAAAGCTCTTGTGTCAGATAAGTCTCCAGTTATTGAATTAATAAATCCATTAGCACATAAGGTAGTATTAAATACTAATCTTTTAGTTGGTAAAGCAGAAGACGTATATATTCAACCGACAGATGTTATTACCGCATTAGAAGATGACGATTACATAAATTACGAATTTTTGGAAGAAGGTCAAAGGTTATTTGATGCTTCAAAATTGAAAATAGGAGAAAAAGCTAGTCCGGAATATAAACAAAAAGTAATAGATCTATGCTGGGAATTTGCCGATATTTTTACCTGGAATCCAAATAAATTAGGCCGCGCGAGACGATATCAATACAGGGTGCAACTAAAGTCAGAGTTACCTACCTCTCGTAAACAATATCAAATACCGAAAGCCTTGCAATCAGAAGTGTGTGAATACATGAATACTTTAATTCAGCATCGTGTTGTGGAAAGGTCTAATTCTCCTTTTAATTCGCCAGTATTATTTTTGAGAAAACCATCGGGAAAGTTGAGAAAAATAGCTGATATGCGACTGTTGAATTCAAAAGTGGTTCATCATTCCTTGGCTTTACCACCTATACATGATATAATTTCTTCCATGGCTGGACATGTTTGGTATGTAAATTTGGACGTCTCTTCGGCATATTTTAATATAGAATTAACACTATTTTCTCGTCCATATTTTGCTTTTTCTCTACCGTCACTTGGGACATTTCAGTATTGTATTACTCCCCAAGGATTTGCAAATAGTGGTGCTGTGTACAATAGATTCATGTCTATGGTGTTGGCCAACCTCCATCCATAAAATATAGCCTTTTATGTATACGGTGTACATTTTTGCCAACTCACAGGAACAAATTATTGAGATTTTAAGAGATCTTTTTAAACGTCTTAGAAAATCAGGACTTAGAATTTCAGTATAAAAATCTCAATTTTTATTTCAAGAAATGTTAGCGCTCGGACACAAAGTGTCGCGTTATGGCTACCAAATCTCATATCGGCTGTTAAAAGCAATTGAAACATATCCTCTCCCGAAATCGACGAAGAATGTTAGATCATTTCTCTGTTTGTGCAATTTTGGAAGGAAATTTTTACCTAATTACGCGGAAGTAGTGCAAAATTTACAAAAGTTATTTAAAAAGGGCGTGAAATTTAGTTAGGACTCTACTCACCAATAGGCATTTGAGACGTTAAAGAAGAAACTTTTGGAAGCACCAATACTAGCTCCTTACCGGCCAGACAAACCTTTGTGTTTATGGACAGATGCATCCAAAATCGGAATTTCTGCAATGTGTACGCAGTGTACGGACGAAAAATTACAAGATTGGATTCCCATTGGTTATTACTCGAGGCTTTTGACACCAGCAGAGCAGAAACTTTCAACAATAGAACACGAATTGCTAGCCGTATTAGCCGCAGTAAAGGCATTTAAATATTATTTAATAGGAAGGCATTTTTATATGAAAATAGACAACCGAGCATTAGTCTACCTCAAGACAGCAGCTAATCTACCGCCCAAACTACTTCGTTGGAGTTTAATTTTGTCGGAGTATGATTTTACCCCTGTTCATGTCCGCACTAAGAATAACCCTGTAGACTCGATGAGTCGCATTTCGGTTGTTCCCCTACAACCGGGAGACCTGTTATTAGAAGATTTGGACCAAGAGAGATGTTTAGTAAATTTCCAAGCACCCGAAAACATTGGAAAAATGCAGAAGACGGACCCTTATTTTGGACCCATATACAGATGCTTAAAGGAAAATAAACAAGGAGAAGACTACAGGCTTGAACGGCAGGCTAGAGCATTTCAATTAATTGATGGAAAGTTATACCGTGCACATAGATTTGGAAATATTACGAAGCATTTATTGTGTATTCCATTCAAAATGAGAGATGAAATTTTTAACTTGTTGTACCCTCATCCGTCAGCCGCAGCGCATGCAGGCCAGAATCGTACATATCAATTGGCGCTACAAAAGGTGTATTTTCCACACATGCGCAATTACTTTCGTCAGAAAATTACACAATGTGTTTCTTGTCAAGTAGATAAAAGAAGAGGCCAAATAGCTACTATTAAACCTCAAATATTTCCAAAAGCGGCCCCATTTTCAGTAGTCACAATTCACCAATGTGGTCCCTTTCCAACATCTTCTACATATCGTCACAAGTATATTTTAATTATGTGTGATGCGTGTACAAGATATGTCATAGCTGAAAGCATACCGGATTTAACGGGAGACACTATTGCGACTGCTATTTATAATAAACTCATCTTAAAGTACGGTGCACCATCATCTTTAATACTAGACCGTCTTCCATCTCACAAAAGTAAGATCATGTCAGAGTTAGCGAAATTATTGGGAATAGAATTGAAATTCATTCCAGTTAATTCACATTATTCTCTCAATTTGGCTGAGAAAACAAGTGACACAATTCAAAGAGCGTTACGTCACTACATCAAATCAACTGGAAATAATTGGGACATCATGTTACCGCAAATTGTGTTTGGATTAAATAATTTGGAGAATCAAACTACTAAATATTCAAGTTTCTACTTTCTCCATGGATTTGAAACAAAGATTGTTTTTGATCTCCAATTTAATACTCCAATTCAAAAGGAAGAAAATGTTGAACGGATGGAAATGATACGTCTCGCGAGAGATGATGCCTATCAGAACTTGTATAAAAGTTATCTCAAGCAATTGGAGAAATACGAAGACTTTCATGCGCAAACACAATTTCACCCAGGACAAAAGGTGCTCATTCAAAACGTGACAAGACATAAAGGAATACCAGCAGCATTTGACTTCCGTTATGACAAGCAAGGTGTGATACTATGACGTTTGCCCAGCTCAAACAAATATCTTGTTTCTTTTAAAAATGCAAAACGAGTTGATGTTCAAGATGAGATAGAAGTACGTCGATTAAAGCCGCTGCAATCTTCAACAGCAAATGAAAATGCGAACAAAAGAGAAGAAGAGACAAACGTCATCCTCGGAAATATGCAACCAGTGAAACACAGCATAATTGTGCAAGAAGAAATCTAATCTAAATTATCAAAATAAATTAAATAACATAATTAGTGAAATTCATGAAATAAAAGAGTAAATTAGAATATTTTTATTTCATCCCCTTTTCCCCTCTGTAAATACGGTATAAGTTAGGTTATATGTTGGTCAACCAAACCTCCTAAAACTCAACCAAACCTTATGCTAAAAGCTGCAAAATCGAGCTGCAGAAATGTAGTTCAAACCTTCATTTTTTTCGAACATTGAATACGATTTAGTACTCTTGTAACATTGTGTTGTCTCTTTCATCTATCTTTGGGGTAGAATAGGATGTCATTTCGATTCGGAATCCCCTCCCATTCCCCCCCAGAATAAAAATTTTCGTTAGAAACATTAGCTGAAACATATATATATATATATATATATATTGCATTTTAGATTAATTAATGTTATATTTTTTATATTAGTAAAGTACACAACCTATTATTTCGTTTTTCTCCTTTCATTTCAGGCAACATGAACGAAATAATTAGGAAATTGATCATAGCTTCAATTATTATTTTCGCTAGTGTCGATACATACGCAAGTGTGCACGATTTAATTTAACATTCTCAGTTAACCTTACAGAAGTTCGGCATTGCTATTCGTAAAACTGGACTTTCGTTTCAACATAATGACCAAATTTTCGTTCCTTTAAGGATACATTTTGATTTGAAATTTGAAACAATACGAATTAACCATTGTTCTAATTCACATTTATTTGCGAAATCTTGGATTCAAAACGACACGACATTTTACGACCAATTAGCGAATCTCATTCCATGTCATTTCATGTTTCCGGAACAGAACAATACGTTAGCATGTGAGTCTAAGAAGAAACGTTCCTTATTCTTCTCAGCTTTATCTGGACTTTTAAGTCTTGGCTTTTCATCATATAATTATTACGAAACACAAAAGTTAAAGCATGTTGTTATCAATCTTAATAATCACGATCAAATTCTCACTACTGAAATTTCAAAATTGAAGGCAGATTTTAAGAATCAAATGTCTGTACATGACACTATTTTGGTAATACAATCGGCTCTTCATGAATTAAAGAAGGACATGTTAGAACAATATTGTAACCATCTGTCGTCTGATGCTTGGTTTTTAGCTAAACAAGCTTACGAAGCTTCAAAAGATGAAACCTTACGTACTTTTAGAGATGTGCTATCACAGAAATTAACTCTTCTAATTCTAAATTCAATTCATGCTAAAAAAACTTATTGCTAATCGTTCTTTACTCAAGTATAGTGTGTTTCAAAAAGACTTAGGTTTCTTTTATGCTATTATGAAAACGCTTCTTTTAGAGTATAATCCCAACATTCATATGCTATCTGTTTTATTAGACATTCCATTAATTCTTCCACAAAACATAAATCCTTTATACCAAGTAACCAATTTAGGTTATTTATCACAAAATCGTATTGTTTCCTTCAAGCTTCCAGAACATGTATACTTATACCAAGATTCTCTTCACTTAATAGAAAAAGATCAGTGCCATGGGATTTCTTTCTTGTTTCTTTGCTACACTAATCAAATCTCGATCTTTGCTACGCTAATCTAAAGCGAAATGTTTATCAAACTTATTGTTTCATAATTCTACAGAATTTTGTGAAATGCAAACCAGAGAAACAAATGCTAAGTTTATTTTCAAGCATACTCCGTTGGGAATAATTCTCTCCACAAATGTAAATGGTCACCTAATTAAAAGGATACACGGAAAACCAGCCAATAGCAGTGTCAACGTTAATCATGAAAATGCTTCATTTTTCGTGTACGAAGATTTTGAGTCCATAACAATAGCCGATCAAATTCTTGATTCACAACGCACTTTAAATTTAACTCACAAAATTTTATTGCCTAACATCACTTATCCTCCATTTTCTCCTCATATGGATACTTTTTCGAATAAGTTGGAATCTTTAGCACAGCAAATAGAAAATATAACTGTAAATGCCTACACTCCATTTTTACAAATTTCTAATGACCGAATGTCATTGCTATTAATAATATCTATTACAAGTGCTGTACTGTCACCTCTCATTATCATATTTTATCTATAAAATTATTTAAAATTAATATGGAGTTATCGAATATAAATACGAAATTACATTCACATAATGAAGAAACTTTAAATGATTTTAAGCACGTGCAAACGAATAGTGTATGAAATGTTTCCTTATATGAAAAATATTATTGCAACATGATGATAGAAACCTAGGTTTTATTACTGAAGTAGTCAAAAATTAGTCATAACATTATTTGCAAAGCAAATCCAGACAGACTATTATTTTCTTTGAAAGAAAAATTCCAGTTTTGAATATCAATTTCTTGCAAAGCGAGACGAAAATATCAAACTGGACAAAAAAGAGGTACACAAAAAGGTATTCGTAAAGCCAATTTTTGGAAATGTGTGTGCGCATATGAAACAAATGTATATTGTGTCTTATGTAATTATAAATCTATTCATTAAACTCCCATACTAAAATTATATAGTATTTTTTTGTTTTCCTTTATAGGCAAATAATCAACATGAACTTCGCCATATTCTATATAATTATATTCACTGTCATTTCTATCTTACTTTTCTTTATGTTAGCCATTTTCATTTACTTTCAATGCAGAAAATCTTCAGAAAATGTAATTCAACAACCACAGCAGAAAATTTGTTCTATTCAAATCCCATCTTTATCTCAACTAGACCCTGTATATGATGATATCTACTACGAAAATGAGCAAAATCAAAACGTTCCTAATTTCTTTTCAGATAATATCTCTCTGTGCGTTCATGGTTGAAATTACATAGTTACTTATTCCAACTATACTTCAAATATTTCTCCTTAAGTCGAATTTGTGTCGTGTCAATCAAACCAGCATGCATGTACTCTAAGACATCCCAACAGTTTTGTAATTACAAATCACCAACCATTGACTGTAAAGAACATATCTAAACGGTTATGTCGGCATACCATATGCTAATAAATAATCATCTCTACATCAAGACGATATTAACTACTAAATTCCACCAATATATTTTCCATGGACACTATAATTTCAACAAGTGCAACGGAAGAGGACACATCTTAATTCCTGCCATATCCACTGGAAATAGGATGAACCAGGAAATACTCGTCTGAACCCCCCCTAGTGTGATTTTCCCTCCCCCAAATCTATATGTGAAAGTGAACAGTGATAAGTGATTATGTGTGAAATAATGTATCAATAGTGAAAATGTTATATGTATATATATAATTATGTAAATAGTGTGGTGATTATAGTGCATATTTAATTTTTAGTAAAAAGAAAAGTGAGAGTGAATTCACGAATAGTTATGGCGATGGATATAATTATGATTATCTTCATGTTACTTATATACATATATACATTTATTCACAATTGTTTAGTGTAGTGCAGTTGCGAACATTAGTGCAAATTCACATAACAAAATCAGTGTTTATATAAAAACGACTGAATTTAGTTTTATATAATGATATAAAGACATACTTACCAATATATCAGCGAATAAATCTTGAAAACACATACAATTCACTCCATCACAGAACACAAACAATGTAAAACTGACCTATATTATGTTTTGCTGTGTGGAAATTTTTTTTACATGTGACATTGCAAGGACGCATGCATATTCTTGTGACTGTATTACTGACCTTGTAATATGCAAACGTAATCATCATGACTTCTTTTCTATGTTTGATATGATTATCTTGGACTAAGCAGTGTTTTATAACTCATTCATTTCAGCTTGCTACAAACTGACCTTTATTTTAACAAAATGTCTTATACATATGTTCAATTTATTTAGGGTTTGGTGTTACCTTGATTTTTAAATATTTATATCGACATCGGAGATGGCGAATATCCAAGCGGGGAGGAATGTAATATGACTAAAGCATTTTGTTAAAGGGCGATTAATATTTTATTGCTTTTGGCTTCAATATTTTTTAAACCTTTTTATATTAAATGTAAATAAACTTCAATTCCCAGTCTGGTGCTGTAGGTCATTCACATGTGCAAAGAAATTAAGGAAGTCTCATAATAATTTAAAACTATGTCAAGTTAAAACATTCTTTTAAATAAGTAATATAAAATTATGTTATGTAGCAATGTACCAAGGAAATAATAACACTTCCTACTTCACGTTATGAGGTAATTCTAAAAATGTAATGGTAAGCGGAAGAAAAGACGCTACCGAAACTAGGAAGAAAAGGTAGGTGGACAAAAAGAGCAGGGAACTCGAGAGAGTTCTGAAGTGACCATCTGACTAAAAGGATCTACTTCTCAAAAATCTTCATTCGTCTAAATCTGGGTGAGTACAATGCTGGATACTATTTGATATCACGCTTTATTATTCGACCTTGTCACAAAATTAGTTACCGGTACTTCATATCCTATCTTCAAAATTCATTATGACAGTTATTATAAATTTTAACGTAAGGCCACAGCACCAGATTTGGGTAATTATCTGATCTGATATCTATCCTTTTATTTCTACAATCTAAACCATCCATCTTAACTAATTATTTGCTCTACCTAAAATTAAATGGTTAAGTTTATTACGAGAAAAACTCTTCAATTACCCCCATGCTATTATGGTTATTAATACATTGAGTTATGTGTGGATAAAATTGTGTATGTCAACGTCCGGATCTCGGTCCAATATGTTGGCATATGTTAATATGGTTTTCATTGGATAACACGATCCAAACCACAGTGATTCAACTTAAAGTGGAGAACTGTTTCGTTAGCTGCAATTTTACCTAGTCCACAATTTTACCTTCATAAACACCTGGCTCACTGCTACTAAGTGCTGTCAGTGCCGAGAATAATTTCGTGTAATTTGGGTTGCATCTGTCGAGGCGTTTCCATAACTGCAATTGTGCTGGGCACCAAGAAATGGAATTAAAGCACTCAAAGGGAAAATCCTTATAATGGTGGCTGTGCCTTTGTGAGTTCTGTGCTGGCAAAATTGTAGCATTTGTATGTATACAATCTTAATTAGGATAATAAACACACATGCTCCAACAAATGGTGAAATAATAATCCTAATACACATGTGCAGTATGGTGTTGACAGTAGATAATTAAACCTACGAAGTAACGAAACACATGGCTAAACTACAACAACAGGGTATACTTTATTATATAATACTTTGACATTTACGTGCATACTCTACAGTAGTACCGAGCACTTGGACCTGAATGAAAAATGATAAGAACATTTCAGGAGGTTCTAGATCAAGGAAGAGCAGTATCTGGCTCCCTTTCGGGAAATTCGATCAAATCTGAAGGTGTCATACTACTCCAAGAACATAAACTTTAACTGGGGCAAGTAATTTTTGGTGACAATTATGTTAGTAGACACGACTCCGAAAGTGCATTATCACCTGCTATTCCCCTTCTCGTGTAGTAGTAGGCAACCCGAAAGCTCGTACCTTGGGTTGCTTGAGAATTCGAAAGGCGTTGGACCAAACCTCAATTTTATTACAAGTATATCAGTGTGGCAAACTGCAAATAAGAGAATAAAATATATTGTTAGGAATGGCGCTTTATTATTTTGAGAGAAATGGATGACACAAAAGGTTACATCTTACTTAAGCAGTTGAAACAAAATGAATGGTAAGAAATAGACCTCAGTGGAAAGCAATTTCCATCCTTTAAAAAAACTCGTAAGAAACAAAACTGGTTACATAATGTAAAGGTTCAATATAAACGTCTAACAGCACAACAACAAACATCCACAGGAAAAGGAAAGACAAACAGAGACTAAGGGAAACCATTAGCGTAGTAGACTTGCACGCCTTCGTGCAAATAAACAGACGGGTTCCTACTGGTAAACCCAATTTAGGCGGCTGAAAATACGGTTTAACCCTCAAAAAATTCCTACAAAAGGTTTCTCAACGGTTTTTTGTGGTATCGAGTGCACTGAATAACATACTAAAAGTTTACCCAAGTTTGATCACCAGAAAGACCCGATTTTCAAGATGGCGTCCAAGATTGCCGTCAAAATAGGTCAAACTCTCAAAAAATTCCGACAAAAAGTTTCTCAGCGGTTCGTTGTGGTATCGCGTGCACTGAATAACGTACTAAAAGTTTATCTAAGTTTGACTACCGGAAAGACCCAATTTTCAAGATGGCGTCCAAGATGGCCGTCATAGTAGGTTAAACCCTCACAAAGTTCTCACAAAGTTTCTCAGCGGTTTATTGTGGTATCGAGTGCACTGAATAACATACTAAAAGTGTAACTAAGTTTGGCCACCGGAAAGACTCGATTCTCAAGATTACTGTGGAAATACGGGTCAACTCTCCAAAGATTTCTACAAATAAGCCTTAACGTTTTTTTCTACAAAATTTTCTCAGTTTACCCAAATCTGACCACCTTAAAGACCTCAGTTTCAAGATAATGTCCAAGATAGTCGCCAAACTCGTCTACAGTTCTCATCCTATGAAGGTAAAGCTAGTGTTTACACTATGTTTTCAGGGTCTTACAATACATTTATGACACCTATATTACCAAACCTGTTTTCTTTAATGTTAGTTTACCTTAACATGTTGTTTTCTTAACATTAAAGTATTTACAAATAGTCATTGTCACATTCCTTTTCCAAAACAGTCTCATTGAAAGAATTTCTAGTTTTCTTTGACACGAAAATCGGTGATTTTTTTAACGTTTTTCTTATACTATAGTTTGCGTTGAATAACATACTAAACGTTTACCTAAGTCTGACAACAGGTAAGGCCCAATTTTTAATGTGACGTCCATGATGGCCATCAAACACTTAATTCATAGAGTTTTCATTCTATAAAAGTAAAATTAGTGTCCACACTATAATTTTAAGGGCCTTAGATAAAACAATTTTGCCAGTAATTTTGCTTATACTTAATTTACGAAAAATATCAAAATTCTTCTTGAACATTGAAATAATTACAAATATTCATTCTTCTTCGGAAACAGAATCATTAAAAGTATTTTCACAGTTTTCAGTTTGACACGGTCCACACGCAGACGTACATGGTAGTCCATATCTCATGCAACTGCATCGTTTCGTTAGGCATCCAGTTGTGCAATTGCAGTGGATCATATGAAGAAGACTTTCTGGAGCAACAGGCATATCACTCATAAATGGTACATACTGATTGTGCAACAGCTTCCAACCCCAATCAACTGCATTCATATCACTGTCCTTCCCAATCCAAACCATGATTTGATAGTATACTCGAAAGCTGTGATATTTGGTCGAAGACTCGGTAGGAGGAAGGCCCTCTGGAGTGACGAATGACGTTGCAGAAACAAGTTTTTTACGGAAGTGTTGGTGGCGCAAAGAAGTAAGAGAGTCAGTATTTCTGCCCCAAATAAAACTACCATTACCTTGCTTCCTAGTCTCTCTATAATAGGTTTTGTTTGTCGTGGCTGCAGAAACATATTTGCACAGTTCTGAATCGGTTTGCTCACTGCTAATAAGTTTTTGGAATGCTGACTTCTTGCCTACACCAAATATGCGTGAAGTTGAATCACATCCTGTGTAAGCATGAATGAACAGTAGTTGTGATCACACATTACTACCCAGAACTCGCTTAATCTCTGTGATAGCATGTACTTTATGCAATGCAGACCTGTCCGAACGAAAATATAGTCCTTTATTATTTAGCTGTGCATAGTATAGGAGAAGGACAAGTAAATCTGTATCTTCTCCTACCAACGTTGTTGGATGTTGTTCTGAAGATTTGACAGCTGCTTTGACAATGTCCATGTCTGCATCCCCTGGCACATTAATACTGCATCCTCTTATCCGCAGTTCTTCTGTGACCATGTGAATAACTGATCTGTTAGAGATGGGATGGTGGACCTTATATCGCTTTTAATAAGGCGGGCTGCTGTTTCGATGATAGCGTTTTTCTGTGATTCTTCATCCTTTGCAACAGTGCTGAAGTAAGATCTGAGAATGTTTGATGTAGTTTCTCTCATCGTTACAATATCATGGACACTGTCTCCTTGAGCAAAATCAATATTTTTGTCATACTGTTGTTTTTACTTTTCTTTGATGTAACTTCCCAAATGGTTCTGAATCTTCCCTTTCCAGAAATTCCTTCATTTTATCTTGTAGGTGTGAAACGGCCAATTGTTCATTGTCACTATCTTCTAGGTAAGAGCAAACTTTCAAAAATGCTTGCTCTTGCTCTTTGTTTTTGGGTCGGCCAGGTTTACTGCACTTCGCCTCTTGTTCTTTCTGAAACTGTAGCGGTATGCGAAACCCAGAACGAAACTTGCTGCTACAAGAGTGATGGTAAACACAATCAGCGGCGTGCAGGTCATGCCCAAAATATTCAATTCTTCATTTCACGATATCCGCCCATTCATCTAAACGACTATTACAACACTCAATAATAGTGTTCACAAATACGTCTGTCTTCACATAGCTGACACAATCACTTCTTGGTGTAACTGTAATACCGCAGAAGAAACCATCTGTTTGGCTGTTGAACGCACCTTGAGATACCCTGGTACTTCTCTTTGCTGGTTGAGAATATTTCCTATTTTTGCTTTTAATGTCTTTCGGATTGATGTACCGTTGTCTGCATTTTGTGTGTACTTTTTCTCCTGCTGAAATTAACAAATCATCTCCTCTTTCCGCACTTGCTTTCTTGATTCCTTCAGCTCCCTTCTCACGAACTTGTACAATATCTGAAGAACAACTTAATTCTTCATGACATATAGGACAAGTTTCTTTCCTGGATACGTTAGCATTCATTCTGAAGCCTGAAAGAAGCAAAGAAAACAACATTAACACATTACTACGTTTTTTAAAATGCACAATAAACTACACAACAGTAATATAATAAAGCAATAAGCTACAGTTCAGTAAACGAATATGCTCGAAAATAGGGTAAACATACGAGAAAAATACTCAATTGGTTGTATTAAGCGCAAATTGAAGCAAAGTTACTTTCCGCCTACGAAATATATTCTAAGACCCTAACAAAATGTGGACACCAACGTAACTTTTATATAATGAAAACTATGGGAGTTAAGTATTTGACGACATTCTTGGACTCCATCTTGAAAATTAGTCCTTTTCAGTTATCAAACTTGGTTAACCTTTTAGTATGTTGTTCACTGTATTCGATATTACAAAAAGAAATCGTTGAGAAAATTTTTGTAGAAGCATTTGAAGGTTAACTCGAATTTCATCGGCCATCTTGGACGCCATCTTGAAAATTGGGTCATTCCGGTGGTAAACTTGAGTAAACATCTAGTATGATATTCAGCGCTCTCGATACTACAAAAAACCGTTAAGAAACCTTTTGTAGGAATTTTTTAGGATTAATCCGTATTTTGACGGTCATATTGGACGCCATCTTGAAAATCGGGTCTTTCCGGAGATCAAACTTGAGTAAACTTCTAGTATGTTATTCAGCGCTCTCAATACTATACAAAAAACCGTTGAGAAACCTTTTGTAGGAATTTTTTTTAGGGTTAATCCGTATTTTGACGGCCATATTGAATGCCATCTTGAAAATTAGGTCTTTCCGGTGATCAAACTTGGATAAACTTTTAGTATGTTATTCAGCGCTCTCCATACTACAGAAAACCGTTGAAAAAACCTTTTCTAGGAATTTTTTAGGGTTAATCAGTATTTTGACGGTCGTATTGGACGCCATCTTGAAAATCGGGTCTTTCCGGTGATCAAACTTGAGTAAACTTCTAGTATGTTATTCCGCGCTCTCGATACTATACAAAAAACCGTTGAGAAACCTTTTGTAGGAATTTTTTAGGGTAATCCGTATTTTGACGGCAATATTGGATGCCATCTTGAAAATTTTGTCTTTCCGGTGATCAAACTTGGTTAACCTTTTAGTATGTTGTTCACTGTATTCGATATTACAAAAAGAAATCGTTGAGAAACTTTTTGTAGAAGCATTTGAAGGTTAACTCGAATTTCATCGGCCATCTTGGACGCCATCTTGAAAATTGGGTCATTCCGGTGGTCAAACTTGAGTAAACATCTAGTATGCTATTCAGTGCTCTCGATACTACAAAAAACCGTTGAGAAACCTTTTGTAGGAATTTTTTAGGATTAATCCGTATTTTGACGGTCATATTGGACGCCATCTTGAAAATCGGGTCTTTCCGGAGATCAAACTTGGGTAAACTTCTAGTATGTTATTCAGCGCTCTCGATACTATACAAAAAACCGTTGAGAAACCTTTTATAGGAATTGTTTAGGGTTAATCCGTATTTTGACGGTCGTATTGGACGCCATCTTGAAAATCGGGTCTTTCCGGTGATCAAACTTGAGTAAACTTCTAGTATGTTATTCAGCGCTCTCGATACTATACAAAAAACCGTTGAGAAACCTTTTGTAGGGATTTTTTGAGGGTTAGGTGTTTTTTTTTCATATCTGCAGCCGCCTAATTGTTGTAATAATCTTATATATAAAAGAGAACGCACAAATCCTTTGTTCCCTCATCACGCTAATACGGCTGAACCAATTTCTTTCATTTTTGGGGGGTTATTAGGATTTGGACCCTAGATGGTTTTTATCATATCACTTTAATTTTTAATTACCAGTGTCTTGAGATAATTGACCATTCAAGTGTCCATAACGTACAAATCCTTTGTTAGTTCATCATAGGTAAAAATAAACGTATTTATATGCAACCCGCATGACCGTGTCACTCGGCGGGTTAACATAAATGACAGGCGATATAATGTTAACATTTACTGCAATCTACTATGGTTTTTATCATATCACTTGAAAGCGAAAAAGTAAAAATTATCTAAGTAACAAAGTTTATTGCGTTCCGGGGTGACCGCAGCGAAGCGGGGCGGGTTAACATAAATGACAGGCGATATAATGTTAACATTTACTGCAATCTTCTATGGTTTTTATCATATCACTTGAAAGCGAAAAAGTAAAAATTATCTAAGTAACAAAGTTTATTGCGTTCCGGGGTGACCGCAGCGAAGCGGGGTGAACGCTGCTAGTAATAATAATAATAATAATAATAATAATGATAATAATAATAATAATAATAATAATAATAATAATAATAATAATTATTATTATTATTATTATTATTATTATTATTATTATTATTATTATTATTATTATTATTATTATTATTATTATTGAAAATTCATTTCCTTTCAACTCTGATTATGCCTAAGAGCATATCTGCATATATCGGTTATGTGTGCAGTTTTGGTCAATGACCGGTCACAAAGGCTAATTGGGATGGAAATCTTCCAGAGAGACGAACAAAAAAATTTTTATTGAGGTCTAAGAAATTACAGTATATAATGCAAATTTGCAAGTCGATTTATTTACATTCCTAACTAACTAACTAACTCTATGGCCCATGGAACCCGGAAGTTCAATGCCGCGTTCACAAAAGCTCTCCACTGACTTCTGTCCTTAGCTAACTGCATCCAGTTTCTACTTTGTATTCCAATCTCTGCGAGATCCATCTTAATTTTGTTCTCCCATCTGCGCCTTGGTCTTCCTAATGGTCGTTTTCCGATTGGTCTTCCACTCAAGACTTTGAAAGCGTTCCTACCTCCTTCCATTCTAGCTACATGACCTGCCCACCTAAGCCTCCTAGACTTGATGACCCTAACAATGTTGGGTAAACCGTATACATTATGTAGTTCCTCGTTATGAAATTTCCACCATTCACCATTCCCGTTTCTCTTGGGTCCGAATATTCGTCTCAGGATCTTGTTCTCAAATACTTTCAGTCTATGTTCTTCCTTCAGAGCAATAGACCATGTTTCGCAACCATACAGAACAACAGAAATGATTATCGTTTCTTATATTTTATGCTTCAAATTCCTCGATAGAATTCGCGACGACAAGAGATTTTGAACCGAATAGTAACACGAATTCCCTGCTTTCAGTCGACGTTTAATTTCTTCGTGAATATGATTTTCGTATGTTAACATTGATCCTAGATATTTGAAACTATCTACTTTATCAAAAGTATTGTTTAATAAGTTAACGCATCCATAATTTGCTGTATTGCGGTGCCGACGCACTTCCATGTATTTAGTTTTCTCTGCATTTACTTCTAAACCCATGTCCCTGCAACTGTTTAATAAGATCTCTGCATTTCTTTCTATTGTTCTCCTATCATCCCCTATTAAATTTATATCATCAGCATATGCTATAACCTGGTGAATACCATTCAACTCTAGGCCATGGTTGCTATCTTTGATTTTCCTTATAGCGTTTTCAAGAACAAAGTTAAATAATAATGGCGACAACGCATCTCCTTGTTTCAGGCCATTTTCGACGTGAAAGCTCGTGGACAAAAATTTTCCGACCCCGACTTCACTTTAGGATTCATTTGAACATATCTTAATTAATCTAATTAGCTTTCTCGGTATTCCAAGTTCTGTAAGAACGTTGTATAATGTTTCTCTCCTAACCGAGTCGTACGCCTTTCTAAAATCAATAACTAGTTGATGTATCGGTGTATTGTATTCCCACTTTTTTTCGAGTATTTGGCGAATGGTAAATATTTGGTCGATAGTTGATCGATTTCTTCTAAATCCGCACTGATAATCTCCAATAATTTCATCTGTGTATGAGGTCAATCTTGCTATTAGAATATTTGAAGGTATTTTATAGGATGTTGAGGAAAGAGAAATGCCTGGATAATTATTAGCCAGTTTTGTGGCCTTTCTTGTGAATTGGAACAATGATTGATTCTTTCCACTCTTGTGGCAATTCTTCCTTGTTTCAGATAAGGAGAATGAGCTTGTGTATCTTATTCCACATTTTTTCCCTCCAGCTACAATTAACTCAGCCGAAATTTCATCTACACCCGGAGATTTGTGTTTCTTTAATTTCTTTATAGCGGTTTCTACTTCTATTCGGTTGGTTTCTGGAATATACGGTTCTTCAACGTGTATCTCCTTTTCTCCATGCACACTAGTTTTTGGTTGCGTGTTAAGCAAATCGTCAAAGAAATCTTTCCATCTGTTTAAGATGCTATCCGTATCAGTGAGAACTGTACCGTCAGATTTGTTTAATATATAAGCACGAGGTTGATAGCCTTTCTTAAATTCACTGATCCCCTTATACATGTCCCGGATGTTTTTATTTTTACTATTATCTTCAAGTTCCTTAATTTTAGCTTTAAATAAATCGCGTTTCTTTGTTCTAAAAGTTTTGGCAGTTTCCCGCCTGATATCTACGAAATTTTGTGTAGTTATTTCATTCGGATTTTGTAGCCACCGTAATTTTGCCTGTTTTCTCTTCTTTGCTAGTTTAATGCATTCCTGGTCGAACCGTGGTTTGTTCCTACGTATTTCCGCGTGTCCCAACGTTTCTTTTGCTGACATTTTAATGCTATCTCTAATTTCAATCCAGGTATCCTCAACACTAGTGCACTCCCAATCTTCTATAGCCAAGAATATATTCGAAACTTCAGGCTTTCTTCTAATTTCTTTAAATTGAATCTCTCCGTTTTCGGACATTAAATATTATCTTTATTCAACGATAATCTCTCCCGTATTATCGCTGCTACCAGGTAGTGATCAATGTCACAATCAAGCCTTCTAAACGACCGGACATCAATTATGCTAGATTGCCTTCTTCTATCTACTTAAACGTGATCAATTTGATTATGTGTTTTTCCGTCTGGTGATGTCCAAGTGTATGAACGTCGCGATGTTGGAATTTTGTACTCTTCACGATTAGGTTTTTGGATGTTGCAAAATTCATGAGTTTATCACCGTTATCATTATTTTCCATATGTAGACTTTCGTTCCCTATAATCGGTTTCAAAATATCCTCTCGTCCTACCTTGGCATTGAAATCCCCTAATAGGATTTTCATATGGTATGGCTGGAGTTGGTCAAATATCCATTCCACTTCTTCGCAAAAACTGTCTTTTATATCATCATCCTTATCTTCAGTTGGGGCATTTACATTTAAAACAATAATTTTCACGCCATCGTCCCGTAAGAGGAATAAAAGAAAGTCTGTCAGTAACAAATTCAAGCCGTTTAATTGCTGGTAGTATTCGTTTGTGAACGAAAAACCCTGTTCCTAACTGGTGATTTCTATTTCCTTCCCCGTAAAACAACGTAACATTTCCGGAATTCACAGATCCATTTCCTTCCCACCTAACTTCCTGAACTCCTACTTGGTCCATTCTGTATTTCTCCAGCTCACTCGTTACGGATTTTAACACGCCTGCCCTATAAAGACTTCTAATATCCATGTTCCTTTATTTACATTGCTATTTGTGGTACGAGGGTCACTACGAAAGTTTTGAGAAGTGAAATAACTTACATACTTAAAATCAATTTAACACATTTTCTCAAAGTATTCACCATTACACTGTACACACTTTTGCATCCTCGAAAACCACTTTTGGAAGCAGTGTTGCCAGTCTTTTTCTTCAAGTGTTGAAAGTTCATTCTCGTAAGACACTACACCTTCTTCAGGGATGCAAAATATCTTCCCAGGCATGCGATCCTTGATCCTGGGGAACAGAAAAAAAATCACATGAGGCCAGGTCAGGGCTATACGGCGGATGAGTCATAAGGTTGACCTCCGTAGATTCTAAAAACTGAATTGTGATATTGGCCGTGTGTGCAGACGCGTTGTCATGATGAAGCAGGATCCCACGCAATCCAGTTCTTGGACGCCGTTCCGGAAGGTTCTGGAACACTTTTATTAGGCAAACAGTGGTGTACCACTGAGCAGTAACAGTCCTTTGTTCTTCAAGTGGAACAGTTGCAACATGGCCAGATTTGGAGAAGAAAGTTGCGACCATCTTCTTCCCCACAATTCGCGGTCGCTTCACTTTCGTGGGTGGATATTCGTCTGGAAAGATCCAAACTGTAGACTGGCGTTTATTTTCAGAGTCAAATTGATAGATCCAAGTCTCATCACCAGTAACAATGTCAGGGACGCGTCGAGAATTGCCTCCATCAAATCTTGCAAGCATTTCTTCACACTATTCTATACGCATGCGCTTCTGCTGTTCAGTCAAAGTATGAGGCACCCAGCGAGATGAAACCTTCCTGAGCCGATGATCATGAAGAATTTTTGTTAGTGTTGGCGATCCAATTTTCACTGTAGATTCAATGTCCTTGAAAGTTGTTCGAAGATTTTCTCGAATCATTTGTTCCACAGTGGCAATGTTTTTATCTGACACAGCTAATGCCGGACGTCCAGCTCTCTCTTCATCTTTAAGCGATGTTCGGCCTCTTCTGAATTCACCAACCCACCGATAAATTGTAGCAGTGGAAGGAGCAAGGTCCCCAAATGCCCCCTGCAAACGGTCAATGCTTTGTGTCTCGTTCAAACCACTTTTGAAATCGTAAAGGATCATTGCCCGAAAATGTTCCCTTTCGAGCTCCATTCTAGACAGCCGAATACTGCTCACATCAACAAACAAGAGAAGGCGATACGGCCACGCCGATAAGCGAGGCGAGTTGAAACTTGCTTCGCTTTTTCGCTCTGGGTACCACTACCGGACGCAATTGTTGGAATTCAAATACTGTGTTACAACAATGCGTATCTCAAAACTTTCGTATTGACACTCGTAATGAAGAAATTGTCATTGGAAGACATTATTGAAAAAATTAAGTTTTGTTTCGTCACCCATCGCAAATTTTATGGGCTCCCGAAGACTTGCCCTCCCGAAATCGATATCGAAAATTTAGGATATGCATATTTCGATGTTAATATATATTTGCGATATCGAATGCTGATATGTGTCAATATCGATATCGATATATCGAGATTTCGCACAGGCCTAGATCCGAGAAATAACGCTTCAAATATACTGACTGGAATTAATAATTAAAATCTAGATATGTTCTTGCATTCTGTATCCAATTTTTTGGGGGAAGGGGGTGAACCTGAACAAGCATTTTAAGCCAAAAAGATTGTTAAAATGAAAACAATCATACTTTCCCCTTAACAGAAAACTATTACTTTAATTTATCTTTTACTTCTGTTTCTGATTGTCATCAGAAATTAGCGACAGTAAATATACTTTACATAGTATACCAATATACTGTATTATTTTTCACAACAAGCAAATCGGAAGATGAAATACTTGTGATAGTAAAGTGGAATGTTCTACAAAATAAACATAAATCATTCAGTTTTTCTGTCAGTAATTTTGACACAGACTCAGAACTACAAGATTAATAAAACTAGAAATGAGAAATTTAAGTTCTTTTTTCTCACACTAAAAGACGTCTGCATTTTGCTGAGATTGCCATGTTTTGAATATATAAGTTTCCAATCTCGGGCTAATTCTGGCTATCAAAGTTTCAAGCTAATCGGTACAGGAAAGTGTAAAGTTTGTCGATTCTCAGATCTCGATAGTTCGTTAAAAGAGATCTCAAAATTCATGTAGTTATTTCTTCGTTACAATGCACTTCTGATTGACTATGTTCATGGGAATTACTGAACTTATAACAATCCGCATAAAAAAGCAACAGCCAGCACCTTCCAGCTAGGCCATTCAACATATACCTTCTTATCCCACAATCTTGTCTCGTAGAGAGATCTCCTCTCTCTCCTCCTTTACTCTCTAACATATTAAAATCAGCAACAAAATGAGCACAATTCTAATTTCAAAATATACATGTATTAATATAAATAAAGTGAAAGAATAAAAATGAGACGAAACGAGATTCATAAGATGATGTAGAAAGAAAAGGAGGTAGAACAAGAAAAAGAAAAGGGAACACATAAAAATTTTGGATTTAAACATAATCAGAGAAGAACCTAACTTTATAAAGTTCCGTTTCCAGAAATCCAACAGTAATATAGAAATATTGCTTTTTAAAAAAAATCTCAAGACTAATCGAATAAATACGTAGAGAATGCTTTAAAAATTCATTGAGTGACCTTCAAAATTAATACCGCACTTGGTGATCAAATTAAGTACTCAATTTCCAGTGAAACTGAAAAGATCTTAGACACATCTAGGATTATGCCAAAAATTTTACATAAATCCTGTCTTTCTGCGTGCTTCGGTTGCAATTTCGGTAGTGTTCATTAAACTAACTGATCTGAAATGCATTATAATATACATAGTAGGTAGCGTAGGTCATATCTTCCATTCCAGACAACTAATGCAAACTGAACAAAAAAAGAAACAAAGAAAAACAAACTATAGACAACAGACAGAAAGAAAACTGAGTCCTAATTTTACTGCTAAATTTCCATAGGAAAGAGCCTAGATTAGCATGCGAATTGTACAGCAAACCACAAAAGTATTTTCCCCCTAAGTACTCTAATTCCATTAATTGGGGTACACGTCATTTGCAGTTGTGAGAATGCCTAGACAGATTCAACCCAAATTACACGTAACTTTTCGAGGCACTGACAGCAGTTGGTACCGATCCAGGTGTTTATGCAGGTAAAATTATGAAGTAGGTGACTAACGAAAGTTCTCCATTCTAAGATGAATATGGTTCGGATCGTGTTTTCCAAAGAACACCATATATTAATGTCAATATTGGTGTGAATGTAATATATTATTTCCTGATATACTTTATGTTTAGAGAAATAAAAATACTGATTACGCATGACTCAAGAAATGGTTGAAACTAGACGAAAATATCAAATCTAGAAACTCCTGGAAATAAGTTTGCAAATGATTGCCTCCGTTAAGTGACCTCTCTAATTCTCCTCATTCCAACATCTTTTTATTTCTGGAGGAGGAAAGATCCTGCTTGTCACACTGAGTATGTATTGAAATAAAAACATTTGAAAAAGCTTCAACCTGGCCGGGATCCGAACCCGTGTCGGCCGAATACAAGTTCAATACGTTAGCCACTTACCTACTGCATCACTTCACCTTTTATTTCAGCTATTAGCTAGTTAAAATCGTTGCATGTAAGATGATACAAGATACTAATGCTTGTATAAGGAGACTTGCTTACGACTGTCACAGTGACTTACTCGAGATTTCCTTCATTAACTTAAATACAAGTTATATAGACCTTCGCCAATGTGAAAAATATCACGAAAAATTCTTCAAGTTGAGGCTATCTCATCATTTTTAACTGCTCCCGATTTACATTACTACTATTCTTCTTCATCGTAACATTTAATTTCCAAAGAAGAAAAGCCGGCAGGATTTACGCCGATCGCAATACTTTCAGTATTTGCGCGCTGCCCTAGCCAGCTGTTTCAAGTTGGTCATGTAAAATGTACAGCAAAATTTGAGCAAGGGAACAGAACCTAACCAATCCCTGTGTGGTTTCTAACCGTTCCTACTACTACTAGCACTACTATTACTACTACTACTACTACTATTCCTACTACTACTACAGTTAAAATAAGAATATACATGATTAAATATCATTGTTATAGCAAGCAGCAAGAGCAATGAGTACTTACGGATTTTTTTTAAGTGTGCATCTTAACTTTCCTCGCTCTGTTCTCATGCTTCACCAGAGCTGTTGTGGGTGTGATAAGACAGTGTTACAACAAGAGGAAAGAAACGAGTTCTCGATTTTCGTCTTGACTGGACTGACCATTCATCCTACTTTATTTTACTTCACAACAACAAATTTCCAGTTGAATTTATGAACAAAACACCCCCTAGAGTAAGACGTCCTTCCTTAATACTTTGACCCCTTCTGCTCAAAAACAGAAAACGCGCTTTGTTGTGTGTATGGTATACTAAAGAACTAACTATTCCCAAAATCTCAGGTCTTTTTATCCAGGCCCATTGGAGATATAGGACAGTGACACATGCCAAATTGGCAAAATTCCTCAAATTTACGATTTTTTCAGGCTTTTGGGAACAGCTACAGGTCTGAAAATTTTTGTGTATTAACTTGTTACCAGGGACTACATACACACACAAGTTCAGACCTCTACATTGGTTGCTCTCCTTCCTAAACATGTCTTCAATGTCCAAAAATGTTGCTACTGTAGACCCTGATTTTACCCCCTTTAAGTGGTTTTAGGCAAAAGTGTTAAGAGAACAAAATTTTAGTCATGCACGAGTTGGAGACGTCCATTAATTTTCAATTTGGTAGGACAAATACGTGCTGAGATATTCAAAACAATGTAAACTTAAAAAATCGATAACATGCAAAATGTTGACAGCCGCTGCATCGCATTTGGGTGTTGATAAAAATAATTAATTGTGCTTTTGAAGTACATTGATACAGGACAAACATTCATGATAAAAATTAGACTTATTGGAAATGGTCAAGCGGTATATGCTTCATCACTTAGAATGGATTGACTCTACTACTAGTATTTCTACTACTTTTACTACTACTACTACTACTTTTACTATGGATTCGTATAGCAAAACTGCAAGCTTATTTTAATGAAAAAAAAACTATTATGGAAATTCAAAAAATAATCAATAAATCACTTTTTTGAGTATTATTTTCAATCTTATTTTAATCAAAAAAGTGTTATGAAATATAAAAAATATAAAAAAAACTTTCCTTGGGCGGGGTTCCTTGGGCGGGGTTGCAACCCACGCCAAAAACGATTTTTATTACAAACATGTTCCGTTAGCACGCTTGACTACGAGGGCAGACAGCAGTTGGCCTTTACTTTCCTCTATATAAAGGTTATGACTCTTGATGTCCTACCTGTATAGGCCAATAAGATCAGAGGATATCTGAAACTTTTGTGATCCCCGAAAATGCAAGCCCTCAGACATTATTTTCGCATTCTTTGAATTGCATCAACACGCGTAGAGAAAGGAAGTTCTATTTTTATCTTCCGTAACTACTAGTTTATTTTTTATCTTTTACTTCTGTATGAGGTAGATTGGCAAATTATGAAACTCGTATGGCACAGACACGAGTTCGAATCCCGTCGTGGCAATCCTTCTTTCTTAATTCGAAGGTATTGTTTACGTAATTGATATTGTGATTCTCTTATTACTTTATTATTATTATTATTATTATTATTATTATTATTATTATTATTATTATTATTAATAATAATAATAATAATAATAATAATAATAATATTAAAATTCGAGACTTCATATTTTATATTTTATGATTTTTCTGAATGAATTTCAAGTCTTTTTGTTGAATAATCAACACACTCTATTGTATGGGGATTGAGGGAGGGAAATATTATCCTGTTGCTTTTTAATTTTTTTACTTGCACGTTACACCAAGCCTGGATACTACTTTTCTCCTTTCTTTCCATACAAAAAGTACCCTAAAGGTTTTGATGAGCATAAGAGAGTAAGTTAATAGGTGATGATATCAATGAACTTTGCGTATTAACAACATTTAAAGTATTAGGTTGTCGGAGAAGCCATGACGTATTTCGGTAGAATATGAAAAATGGTGGTTTGTGGATATACTAGAGCATGGATGCAAATAACCACTCGCCCACTTGCCCGGGGCGAGTGGTTCATCGGTGCGGGCGAGTTTATAATATCACTATCATTTATTTCAAAGGTAAGTAAATGATTTCTATTGTGAGATGTGGGCTAGTAGCTTTTCTTTTTGGGCTAGTAGAATTTTGTTGCTTATTTGCATCCCTGCACTAAAGTTATTCGGATCATACAATAGTTATGTCATGAATAGCTAAGATGTTGAACCTTTTGTGTATGAATATTGCTCTTTCTTTGGTTAGGTTTTACAGATTTGACCATAGATGGCGTGGCTTAATGAAAACTTGACACACGACCCACTGACCCACCAGCCACCGAGACCCACTCTGACCCATGACCTACTACCCACCATGAACCACTGACCGATCAAAACAATGTTATCAACTCTGACACATGATACACGGCCTCTTCTCCCCCGTCTAAAGAGTTTTACATTTCTAATAAAACCATGTGAAATTCTATCTAATCGGAGTTTGAATTTATACGGTCAATCACTCAATCACCGCTCTGTTACAATAACGATGGATCTGACCTTTACGATATAAAATGGTAGTGTTTGTCATAAGCAAAATTATAATGAATTTCAATTAAATTACCATGGTCTAATTATTTCCTTGTTGAATTATCGATACGTTTCAGTGGAAAAACGTGTGAAATTTGGAAGTCCCAAATCAAGGTAAGTATACCACGTACAGAAGCTACATTACATTACAAATTTTATGTCATTTTTTCTCACAACTTTATTGCTTGATTGACCTGTACTCTAAGCGCTCTATGACCTCCCGCCGGGAATCAAACTCGGCTGTAGTTTTCTTTCTCAATTTATTTCTTAACTAATATCGATCGTTTCCCATTATTTTCACAAACTAACCCACTATCGATTTACCATATATAAAAATTGCCACCACTTCCTATAAAGGAGGATGTTTAAAAATGCCAGGAGACGTTCTGTTCATTTTCAATAAAGAATTAATATACTGAATTTCAGCTAAGTAAATTTAACGGTTTGTGAGATTCTCAATTTTTTTCCGCAAATATTCGGATCCCCAATATCCCTTAGGATATTGTTGTAATTAAAGCAATATGATAACATCCCAGTTTGGATTAAGGGCTAACTATATACATAAAGCCATTTTATTTGACTGCAATTTGGCCGTGATGATTAGGCACACAAAGTTATATTCATTTTTATATAATAATTTATATATTACAGTGATTCAAAAATTTATTTTTTCCAGTAGTTAGCTTCTTTAAAAACTCACAGGCTATGTGCCTCGGAAGCCAAGTAGTAGTATAAGTCCTATTGCTATTATTACAAATATAAATATCAATATCCAAAAACGTCTCAAGTTTTTCACTTGGAGATACTCATGTAAGTAAACAGAAACAAATGGAAAAGGGAAATAGAGGCCTTGAAGGTAAAACGTAGACAAATTCACCAGCGCTCAGAAGCATATTTTTAATTCACCCTCGACCTTACTCATAAGAGCTAAATACTCGGTTCGGGTTATTTGAAATTATCTGTTTCTCGCCACGTAGCATAAATATAGCAGAAATCAAGTACCTGTCACTGGCGGTCTTTGTGGCCGAGCGTACTAGCGCAATGGACTATTGATTGTAATTGTTTTTTTGTGTACGGTTAAACCCAGGCCAAGGAAAGTTTTATTATATTTTATTTTCTAAACTTTCATAACACGTTTTTCATTAAAATAAGATGAAAACAATATTCAAAAAGTGATGTACTTACGTTACGTGTGTAGTTTTGCTATACGAATCCACAGTAAAAGTAGTAGTAGTAGCAGTAGGAACTTGTTAAAGTCCCCGCAGGGCTCGTTTTGTTCCACCTTGACTGCCATGATATAAATTTAACCTCTACTGCTTCTTCAATTTTCTTTTTCTTCAATTCCAACAAAGTGACAATTTTCTTCTATTACTACTATAATACACACTTCATACACCACAAGATTTGAACAATCGTAAACTGCAAGCAATCAGAAACGTGCTTTTAGTTTCTATGGCTAGGGTTGAGAATTAAAAAATATGCTGTTCAGAAGATGCTGTCTACAATGCAGTGAACAGAGTGGGTCGGTGGGTCAGAGTGGGTCGCGGTGGGTGGTGGGTCGCAGTTGGTCATGATGGGTGGTGG